>NW_028252241.1:1800000-1984000 GCF_964263255.1 Lissotriton vulgaris | reverse complement strand
GTTGAGAAAGTCATAATTCACATCCAACAGTCGTTCGGAGTCAAAAGATTAAATGTTAAAATTTCATCGATATGGACCATTTTGGGGACTTTCGACAGGTCCGGAGTCATCGTTTTTCATCAGAAAATGAATTTTTCGGACTATACCAAAAATGATTCAAAATGTCAAATAGATTGTGCCTCATGTTGAATAACCACTTTTTAACCCCTCAGAGTTACCAAAATTGCCATTTTTACAGAGTTTTGCTTACACAAAAGCTTCAATTTTGACCAATTTCAGGCACATAAATGACTTTAAACACACTTATTTTAGTTGAAAAAGACTTAATTCACATCCAACAGTCGTTTGGAGTCAAAAGATTAAATGTTAAAATTTCATCGATATGGACCATTTTGGGGACGTTCGACAGGTCCGGAGTCATCGTTTTTCATCAGAAAATGAATTCTTCAACTATACCAAAAATGATTCAAAATGTGAAATGGATCGTGCCTCATGTTGAATAACCACTTTTTAACCCCTCAGAGTGACCAAAATTGCCATTTTTACAGAGTTTTGCTTACACAAAAGCTTCAATTTTGACCAATTTCAGGCACATAAATGACTTTAAACACACGTATTTTAGTTGAAAAAGACTTAATTCGCATCCAACAGTCGTTTGGAGTCAAAATATTAAATGTTAAAATTTCATCGATATGGACCATTTTGGGGACATTCGACAGGTCCGGAGTCATCGTTTTTCATCAGAAAATTAATTTTTCAGACTATACCAAAAATGATTCAAAATGTGAAATGGATCGTGCCTCATGTTGAATAACCACTTTTTAACCCCTCAGAGTGACCAAAATTGCCATTTTTACAGAGTTTTGCTTACACAAAAGCTTCAATTTTGACCAATTTCAGGCACATAAATGACTTTAAACACACTTATTTTAGTTGAAAAAGACTTAATTCACATCCAACAGTCGTTTGGAGTCAAAAGATTAAATGTTAAAATTTCATCGATATGGACCATTTTGGGGACGTTCGACAGGTCCGGAGTCATCGTTTTTCATCAGAAAATGAATTTTTCGGACTATATCAAAAATGATTCAAAATGCCAAAGTGATCGTGCCTCATGTTGAATAACCACTTTTTAACCACTCAGAGTGACCAAAATTGCCATTTTTACAGAGTTTTGCTTACTCAAAAGCTTCAATTTTGACCAATTTCAGGCACATAAATGACTTTAAACACACTTATTTTAGTTGAAAAAGTCCTAATTCACATCCAACAGTCGTTTGGAGTCAAAAGATTAAATGTTAAAATTTCATCGATATGGACCATTTTGGGGACCTTCGACAGGTCCGGAGTCATCGTTTTTCATCAGAAAATGAATTTTTCGGACTATACCAAAAATGATTCAAAATGTCAAATAGATTGTGCCTCATGTTGAATAACCACTTTTTAACCCCTCAGAGTGACCAAAATTGCCATTTTTACAGAGTTTTGCTTACACAAAAGCTTCAATTTTGACCAATTTCAGGCACATAAATGACTTTAAACACACTTATTTTAGTTGAAAAAGACTTAATTCACATTCAACAGTCGTTTGGAGTCAAAAGATTAAATGTTAAAATTTCATCGATATGGACCATTTTGTGGACGTTCGACAGGTCCGGAGTCATCGTTTTTCATCAGAAAATGAATTTTTCGGACTGTACATAAAATGATTCAAAATGGCAAATGGATCGTGCCTCATGTTGAATAACCACTTTTTAACCCCTCAGAGTGACCAAAATTGCCATTTTTACAGAGTTTTGCTTACACAAAAGCTTCAATTTTGACCAATTTCAGGCACATAAATGACTTTAAACACACGTATTTTAGTTGAGAAAGTCATAATTCACATCCAACAGTCGTTCGGAGTCAAAAGATTAAATGTTAAAATTTCATCGATATGGACCATTTTGGGGACTTTCGACAGGTCCGGAGTCATCGTTTTTCATCAGAAAATGAATTTTTCGGACTATACCAAAAATGATTCAAAATGTCAAATAGATTGTGCCTCATGTTGAATAACCACTTTTTAACCCCTCAGAGTTACCAAAATTGCCATTTTTACAGAGTTTTGCTTACACAAAAGCTTCAATTTTGACCAATTTCAGGCACATAAATGACTTTAAACACACTTATTTTAGTTGAAAAAGACTTAATTCACATCCAACAGTCGTTTGGAGTCAAAAGATTAAATGTTAAAATTTCATCGATATGGACCATTTTGGGGACGTTCGACAGGTCCGGAGTCATCGTTTTTCATCAGAAAATGAATTCTTCGGACTATACCAAAAATGATTCAAAATGTGAAATGGATCGTGCCTCATGTTGAATAACCACTTTTTAACCCCTCAGAGTGACCAAAATTGCCATTTTTACAGAGTTTTGCTTACACAAAAGCTTCAATTTTGACCAATTTCAGGCACATAAATGACTTTAAACACACTTATTTTAGTTGAAAAAGACTTAATTCACATCCAACAGTCGTTTGGAGTCAAAAGATTAAATGTTAAAATTTCATCGATATGGACCATTTTGGGGACGTTCGACAGGTCCGGAGTCATCGTTTTTCATCAGAAAATGAATTTTTCGGACTATATCAAAAATGATTCAAAATGCCAAAGTGATCGTGCCTCATGTTGAATAACGACTTTTTACCCCTCAGAGTGACCAAAATTGCCATTTTTACAGAGTTTTGCTTACTCAAAAGCTTCAATTTTGACCAATTTCAGGCACATAAATGACTTTAAACACACTTATTTTAGTTGAAAAAGTCCTAATTCACATCCAACAGTCGTTTGGAGTCAAAAGATTAAATGTTAAAATTTCATCGATATGGACCATTTTGGGGACCTTCGACAGGTCCGGAGTCATCGTTTTTCATCAGAAAATGAATTTTTCGGACTATACCAAAAATGATTCAAAATGTCAAATAGATTGTGCCTCATGTTGAATAACCACTTTTTAACCCCTCAGAGTGACCAAAATTGCCATTTTTACAGAGTTTTGCTTACACAAAAGCTTCAATTTTGACCAATTTCAGGCACATAAATGACTTTAAACACACTTATTTTAGTTGAAAAAGACTTAATTCACATTCAACAGTCGTTTGGAGTCAAAAGATTAAATTTTAAAATTTCATCGATATGGACCATTTTGGGGACGTTCGACAGGTCCGGAGTCATCGTTTTTCATCAGAAAATGAATTTTTCGGACTATATCAAAAATGATTCAAAATGCCAAAGTGATCGTGCCTCATGTTGAATAACGACTTTTTAACCCCTCAGAGTGACCAAAATTGCCATTTTTACATAGTTTTGCTTACTCAAAAGCTTCAATTTTGACCAATTTCAGGCACATAAAGGACTTTAAACACACTTATTTTAGTTGAGAAAGTCATAATTCACATCCAACAGTCGTTTGGAGTCAAAAGATTAAATGTTAAAATTTCATCGATATGGACCATTTTGGGGACGTTCGACAGGTCAGGAGTCATCGTTTTTCATCAGAAAATGAATTTTTCGGACTATACCAAAAATGATTCAAAATGTCAAATAGATTGTGCCTCATGTTGAATAACCACTTTTTAACCCCTCAGAGTTACCAAAATTGCCATTTTTACAGAGTTTTGCTTACACAAAAGCTTCAATTTTGACCAATTTCAGGCAAATAAATGACTTTAAACACACTTATTTTAGTTGAAAAAGACTTAATTCACATCCAACAGTCGTTTGGAGTCAAAAGATTAAATGTTAAAATTTCATCGATATGGACCATTTTGGGGACGTTCGACAGGTCCGGAGTCATCGTTTTTCATCAGAAAATGAATTCTTCGGACTATACCAAAAATGATTCAAAATGTGAAATGGATTGTGCCTCATGTTGAATAACCACTTTTTAACCCCTCAGAGTGACCAAAATTGCCATTTTTACAGAGTTTTGCTTACACAAAAGCTTCAATTTTGACCAATTTCAGGCACATAAATGACTTTAAACACACTTATTTTAGTTGAAAAAGACTTAATTCACATCCAACAGTCGTTTGGAGTCAAAAGATTAAATGTTAAAATTTCATCGATATGGACCATTTTGGGGACGTTCGACAGGTCCGGAGTCATCGTTTTTCATCAGAAAATAAATTTTTCGGACTATACCAAAAATGATTCAAAATGTCAAATAGATTGTGCCTCATGTTGAATAACCACTTTTTAACCCCTCAGAGTGACCAAAATTGCCATTTTTACAGAGTTTTGCTTACACAAAAGCTTCAATTTTGACCAATTTCAGGCACATAAATGACTTTAAACACACTTATTTTAGTTGAAAAAGACTAAATTCACATCCAACAGTCGTTTGGAGTCAAAAGATTAAATGTTAAAATTTCATCGATATGGACCATTTTGGGGACGTTCGACAGGTCCGGAGTCATCGTTTTTCATCAGAAAATGAATTCTTCGGACTATACAAAAAATTATTCAAAATGTGAAATGGATCGTGCCTCATGTTGAATAACCACTTTTTAACCCCTCAGAGTGACCAAAATTGCCATTTTTACAGAGTTTTGCTTACACAAAAGCTTCAATTTTGACCAATTTCAGGCACATAAATGACTTTAAACACACTTATTTTAGTTGAAAAAGACTTAATTCACATTCAACAGTCGTTTGGAGTCAAAAGATTAAATGTTAAAATTTCATCGATATGGACCATTTTGTGGACGTTCGACAGGTCCGGAGTCATCGTTTTTCATCAGAAAATGAATTTTTCGGACTGTACATAAAATGATTCAAAATGGCAAATGGATTGTGCCTCATGTTGAATAACCACTTTTTAACCCCTCAGAGTGACCAAAATTGCCATTTTTACAGAGTTTTGCTTACACAAAAGCTTCAATTTTGACCAATTTCAGGCACATAAATGACTTTAAACACACGTATTTTAGTTGAGAAAGTCATAATTCACATCCAACAGTCGTTCGGAGTCAAAAGATTAAATGTTAAAATTTCATCGATATGGACCATTTTGGGGACTTTCGACAGGTCCGGAGTCATCGTTTTTCATCAGAAAATGAATTTTTCGGACTATACCAAAAATGATTCAAAATGTCAAATAGATTGTGCCTCATGTTGAATAACCACTTTTTAACCCCTCAGAGTTACCAAAATTGCCATTTTTACAGAGTTTTGCTTACACAAAAGCTTCAATTTTGACCAATTTCAGGCACATAAATGACTTTAAACACACTTATTTTAGTTGAAAAAGACTTAATTCACATCCAACAGTCGTTTGGAGTCAAAAGATTAAATGTTAAAATTTCATCGATATGGACCATTTTGGGGACGTTCGACAGGTCCGGAGTCATCGTTTTTCATCAGAAAATGAATTCTTCAACTATACCAAAAATGATTCAAAATGTGAAATGGATCGTGCCTCATGTTGAATAACCACTTTTTAACCCCTCAGAGTGACCAAAATTGCCATTTTTACAGAGTTTTGCTTACACAAAAGCTTCAATTTTGACCAATTTCAGGCACATAAATGACTTTAAACACACGTATTTTAGTTGAAAAAGACTTAATTCGCATCCAACAGTCGTTTGGAGTCAAAATATTAAATGTTAAAATTTCATCGATATGGACCATTTTGGGGACATTCGACAGGTCCGGAGTCATCGTTTTTCATCAGAAAATTAATTTTTCAGACTATACCAAAAATGATTCAAAATGTGAAATGGATCGTGCCTCATGTTGAATAACCACTTTTTAACCCCTCAGAGTGACCAAAATTGCCATTTTTACAGAGTTTTGCTTACACAAAAGCTTCAATTTTGACCAATTTCAGGCACATAAATGACTTTAAACACACTTATTTTAGTTGAAAAAGACTTAATTCACATCCAACAGTCGTTTGGAGTCAAAAGATTAAATGTTAAAATTTCATCGATATGGACCATTTTGGGGACGTTCGACAGGTCCGGAGTCATCGTTTTTCATCAGAAAATGAATTTTTCGGACTATATCAAAAATGATTCAAAATGCCAAAGTGATCGTGCCTCATGTTGAATAACCACTTTTTAACCACTCAGAGTGACCAAAATTGCCATTTTTACAGAGTTTTGCTTACTCAAAAGCTTCAATTTTGACCAATTTCAGGCACATAAATGACTTTAAACACACTTATTTTAGTTGAAAAAGTCCTAATTCACATCCAACAGTCGTTTGGAGTCAAAAGATTAAATGTTAAAATTTCATCGATATGGACCATTTTGGGGACCTTCGACAGGTCCGGAGTCATCGTTTTTCATCAGAAAATGAATTTTTCGGACTATACCAAAAATGATTCAAAATGTCAAATAGATTGTGCCTCATGTTGAATAACCACTTTTTAACCCCTCAGAGTGACCAAAATTGCCATTTTTACAGAGTTTTGCTTACACAAAAGCTTCAATTTTGACCAATTTCAGGCACATAAATGACTTTAAACACACTTATTTTAGTTGAAAAGGACTTAATTCACATCCAACAGTCGTTTGGAGTCAAAAGATTAAATGTTAAAATTTCATCGATATGGACCATTTTGGGGACGTTCGACAGGTCCGGAGTCATCGTTTTTCATCAGAAAATGAATTTTTCGGACTGTACCAAAAATGATTCAAAATGTCAAATGGATCGTGCCTCATGTTGAATAACCACTTTTTAACCCCTCAGAGTGACCAAATTTGCAATTTTTACAGAGTTTTGCTTACACAAAAGCTTCAATTTTTTACCAATTTCAGGCACATAAATGACTTTAAACACACTTATTTTAGTTGAAAAAGACTTAATTCACATTCAACAGTCGTTTGGAGTCAAAAGATTAAATGTTAAAATTTCATCGATATGGACCATTTTGGGGACGTTCGACAGGTCCGGAGTCATCGTTTTTCATCAGAAAATGAATTTTTCGGACTGTACATAAAATGATTCAAAATGTCAAATGGATCGTGCCTCATGTTGAATAACCACTTTTTAACCCCTCAGAGTGACCAAAATTGCCATTTTTACAGAGTTTTGCTTACACAAAAGCTTTAATTTTGACCAATTTCAGGCACATAAATGACTTTAAACACACTTATTTTAGTTGAAAAAGACTTAATTCACATTCAACAGTCGTTTGGAGTCAAAAGATTAAATGTTAAAATTTCATCGATATGGACCATTTTGGGGACGTTCGACAGGTCCGGAGTCATCGTTTTTCATCAGAAAATGAATTTTTTGGACTATATCAAAAATGATTCAAAATGCCAAAGTGATCGTGCCTCATGTTGAATAACGACTTTTTAACCCCTCAGAGTGACCAAAATTGCCATTTTTACAGAGTTTTGCTTACTCAAAAGCTTCAATTTTGACCAATTTCAGGCACATAAAGGACTTTAAACACACTTATTTTAGTTGAGAAAGTCATAATTCACATCCAACAGTCGTTTGGAGTCAAAAGATTCAATGTTAAAATTTCATCGATATGGACCATTTTGGGGACGTTCGACAGGTCCGGAGTCATCGTTTTTCATCAGAAAATGAATTTTTCGGACTATACCAAAAATGATTCAAAATGTCAAATAGATTGTGCCTCATGTTGAATAACCACTTTTTAACCCCTCAGAGTTACCAAAATTGCCATTTTTACAGAGTTTTGCTTACACAAAAGCTTCAATTTTGACCAATTTCAGGCAAATAAATGACTTTAAACACACTTATTTTAGTTGAAAAAGACTTAATTCACATCCAAAAGTCGTTTGGAGTCAAAAGATTAAATGTTAAAATTTCATCGATATGGACCATTTTGGGGACGTTCGACAGGTCCGGAGTCATCGTTTTTCATCAGAAAATGAATTTTTCGGACTATACCAAAAATGATTCAAAATGTCAAATAGATTGTGCCTCATGTTGAATAACCACTTTTTAACCCCTCAAAGTTACCAAAATTGCCATTTTTACAGAGATTTGCTTACACAAAAGCTTCAATTTTGACCAATTTCAGGCAAATAAATGACTTTAAACACACTTATTTTAGTTGAAAAAGACTTAATTCACATCCAACAGTCGTTTGGAGTCAAAAGATTAAATGTTAAAATTTCATCGATATGGACCATTTTGGGGACATTCGACAGGTCCGGAGTCATCGTTTTTCATCAGAAAATTAATTTTTCAGACTATACCAAAAATGATTCAAAATGTGAAATGGATCGTGCCTCATGTTGAATAACCACTTTTTAACCCCTCAGAGTGACCAAAATTGCAATTTTTACAGAGTTTTGCTTACACAAAAGCTTCAATTTTGACCAATTTCAGGCACATAAATGACTTTAAACACACTTATTTTAGTTGAAAAAGACTTAATTCACATCCAACAGTCGTTTGGAGTCAAAAGATTAAATGTTAAAATTTCATCGATATGGACCATTTTGGGGACGTTCGACAGGTCCGGAGTCATCGTTTTTCATCAGAAAATGAATTTTTCGGACTATACCAAAAATGATTCAAAATGTCAAATAGATTGTGCCTCATGTTGAATAACCACTTTTTAACCCCTCAGAGTGACCAAAATTGCCATTTTTACAGAGTTTTGCTTACACAAAAGCTTCAATTTTGACCAATTTCAGGCACATAAATGACTTTAAACACACTTATTTTAGTTGAAAAAGACTTAATTCATATCCAACAGTTGTTTGGAGTCAAAAGATTAAATGTTAAAATTTCATCGATATGGACCATTTTACGGACGTTCGACAGGTCCGGAGTCATCGTTTTTCATCAGAAAATGAATTTTTCGGACTGTACCAAAAATGATTCAAAATGTCAAATGGATCGTGCCTCATGTTGAATAACCACTTTTTAACCCCTCAGAGTGACCAAATTTGCAATTTTTACAGAGTTTTGCTTACACAAAAGCTTCAATTTTGACCAATTTCAGGCACATAAATGACTTTAAACACACTTATTTTAGTTGAAAAAGACTTAATTCATATCCAACAGTTGTTTGGAGTCAAAAGATTAAATGTTAAAATTTCATCGATATGGACCATTTTGGGGACGTTCGACATGTACGGAGTCATCGTTTTTCATCAGAAAATGAATTTTTCGGACTATATCAAAAATGATTCAAAATGCCAAAGTGATCGTGCCTCATGTTGAATAACCACTTTTTAACCCCTCAGAGTGACCAAAATTGCCATTTTTACAGAGTTTTGCTTACTCAAAAGCTTCAATTTTGACCAATTTCAGGCACATAAATGACTTTAAACACACTTATTTTAGTTGAAAAAGTCCTAATTCACATCCAACAGTCGTTTGGAGTCAAAAGATTAAATGTTAAAATTTCATCGATATGGACCATTTTGGGGACCTTCGACAGGTCCGGAGTCATCGTTTTTCATCAGAAAATTAATTTTTCGGACTATACCAAAAATGATTCAAAATGTCAAATAGATTGTGCCTCATGTTGAATAACCACTTTTTAACCCCTCAGAGTGACCAAAATTGCCATTTTTACAGAGTTTTGCTTACACAAAAGCTTCAATTTTGACCAATTTCAGGCACATAAATGACTTTAAACACACTTATTTTAGTTGAAAAAGACTTAATTCACATCCAACAGTCGTTTGGAGTCAAAAGATTAAATGTTAAAATTTCATCGATATGGACCATTTTGGGGACGTTCGACATGTCCGGAGTCATCGTTTTTCATCAGAAAATGAATTTTTCGGACTATACCAAAAATGATTCAAAATGTCAAATTGATCGTGCCTCATGTTGAATAACCACTTTTTAACCCCTCAGAGTGACCAAAATTGCCATTTTTACAGAGTTTTGCTTACTCAAAAGTTTAAATTTTGACCAATTTCAGGCACATAAATGACTTTAAACACACTTATTTTAGTTGAAAAAGTCATAATTCACATCCAACAGTTGTTTGGAGTCAAAAGATTAAATGTTAAAATTTCATCGATATGGACCATTTTGGGGACGTTCGACAGGTCCGGAGTTATCGTTTTTCATCAGAAAAATGAATTTTTCGGACTACACCAAAAATGATTCAAAATGTCAAATAGATCGTGCCTCATGTTGAATAACGACTTTTTAACCCCTCAGAGTGACCAAAATTGCCATTTTTACAGAGTTTTGCTTACTCAAAAGCTTCAATTTTGACCAATTTCAGGCACGTAAATGACTTTAAACACACTTATTTTAGTTGAAAAAGACTTAATTCACATCCAACAGTCGTTTGGAGTCAAAAGATTAAATGTTAAAATTTCATCGATATGGACCATTTTGGGGACGTTCGACAGGTCCGGAGTCATCGTTTTTCATCAGAAAATGAATTTTTCGGACTATACCAAAAATGATTCAAAATGTCAAATAGATTGTGCCTCATGTTGAATAACCACTTTTTAACCCCTCAGAGTGACCAAAATTGCCATTTTTACAGAGTTTTGCTTACACAAAAGCTTCAATTTTGACCAATTTCAGGCACATAAATGACTTTAAACACACTTATTTTAGTTGAAAAAGACTTAATTCATATCCAACAGTTGTTTGGAGTCAAAAGATTAAATGTTAAAATTTCATCGATATGGACCATTTTACGGACGTTCGACAGGTCCGGAGTCATCGTTTTTCATCAGAAAATGAATTTTTCGGACTGTACCAAAAATGATTCAAAATGTCAAATGGATCGTGCCTCATGTTGAATAACCACTTTTTAACCCCTCAGAGTGACCAAATTTGCAATTTTTACAGAGTTTTGCTTACACAAAAGCTTCAATTTTGACCAATTTCAGGCACATAAATGACTTTAAACACACTTATTTTAGTTGAAAAAGACTTAATTCATATCCAACAGTTGTTTGGAGTCAAAAGATTAAATGTTAAAATTTCATCGATATGGACCATTTTGGGGACGTTCGACATGTACGGAGTCATCGTTTTTCATCAGAAAATGAATTTTTCGGACTATATCAAAAATGATTCAAAATGCCAAAGTGATCGTGCCTCATGTTGAATAACCACTTTTTAACCCCTCAGAGTGACCAAAATTGCCATTTTTACAGAGTTTTGCTTACTCAAAAGCTTCAATTTTGACCAATTTCAGGCACATAAATGACTTTAAACACACTTATTTTAGTTGAAAAAGTCCTAATTCACATCCAACAGTCGTTTGGAGTCAAAAGATTAAATGTTAAAATTTCATCGATATGGACCATTTTGGGGACGTTCGACAGGTCCGGAGTCATCGTTTTTCATCAGAAAATGAATTTTTCGGACTATACCAAAAATGATTCAAAATGTCAAATAGATTGTGCCTCATGTTGAATAACCACTTTTTAACCCCTCAGAGTGACCAAAATTGCCATTTTTACAGAGTTTTGCTTACTCAAAAGTTTAAATTTTGACCAATTTCAGGCACATAAATGACTTTAAACACACTTATTTTAGTTGAAAAAGTCATAATTCACATCCAACAGTTGTTTGGAGTCAAAAGATTAAATGTTAAAATTTCATCGATATGGACCATTTTGGGGACGTTCGACAGGTCCGGAGTTATCGTTTTTCATCAGAAAAATGAATTTTTCGGACTACACCAAAAATGATTCAAAATGTCAAATAGATCGTGCCTCATGTTGAATAACGACTTTTTAACCCCTCAGAGTGACCAAAATTGCCATTTTTACAGAGTTTTGCTTACTCAAAAGCTTCAATTTTGACCAATTTCAGGCACGTAAATGACTTTAAACACACTTATTTTAGTTGAAAAAGACTTAATTCACATCCAACAGTGGTTTGGAGTCAAAAGATTAAATGTTAAAATTTCATCGATATGGACCATTTTGGGGACGTTCGACAGGTCCGGAGTCATCGTTTTTCATCAGAAAATGAATTTTTCGGACTGTACCAAAAATGATTCAAAATGTCAAATGGATCGTGCCTCATGTTGAATAACCACTTTTTAACCCCTCAGAGTGACCAAAATTGCCATTTTTACAGAGTTTTGCTTACACAAAAGCTTCAATTTTGACCAATTTCAGGCACATAAATGACTTTAAACACACTTATTTTAGTTGAAAAAGACTTAATTCACATCCAACAGTCGTTTGGAGTCAAAAGATTAAATGTTAAAATTTCATCGATATGGACCATTTTGGGGACGTTCGACAGGTCCGGAGTCATCGTTTTTCATCAGAAAATGAATTCTTCAGACTATACAAAAAATGATTCAAAATGTGAAATGGATCGTGCCTCATGTTGAATAACCACTTTTTAACCCCTCAGAGTGACCAAAATTGCCATTTTTACAGAGTTTTGCTTACACAAAAGCTTCAATTTTGACCAATTTCAGGCACATAAATGACTTTAAACACACTTATTTTAGTTGAAAAAGTCCTAATTCACATCCAACAGTCGTTTGGAGTCAAAAGATTAAATGTTAAAATTTCATCGATATGGACCATTTTGGGGACGTTCGACAGGTCCGGAGTCATCGTTTTTCATCAGAAAATGAATTTTTCGGACTATACCAAAAATGATTCAAAATGTCAAATAGATTGTGCCTCATGTTGAATAACCACTTTTTAACCCCTCAGAGTTACCAAAATTGCCATTTTTACAGAGTTTTGCTTACACAAAAGCTTCAATTTTGACCAATTTCAGGCACATAAATGACTTTAAACACACTTATTTTAGTTGAAAAAGACTTAATTCACATCCAACAGTCGTTTGGAGTCAAAAGATTAAATGTTAAAATTTCATCGATATGGACCATTTTGGGGACGTTCGACAGGTCCGGAGTCATCGTTTTTCATCAGAAAATGAATTCTTCAACTATACCAAAAATGATTTAAAATGTGAAATGGATCGTGCCTCATGTTGAATAACCACTTTTTAACCCCTCAGAGTGACCAAAATTGCCATTTTTACAGAGTTTTGCTTACACAAAAGCTTCAATTTTGACCAATTTCAGGCACATAAATGACTTTAAACACACGTATTTTAGTTGAAAAAGACTTAATTCGCATCCAACAGTCGTTTGGAGTCAAAATATTAAATGTTAAAAATTTCATCGATATGGACCATTTTGGGGACATTCGACAGGTCCGGAGTCATCGTTTTTCATCAGAAAATTAATTTTTCAGACTATACCAAAAATGATTCAAAATGTGAAATGGATCGTGCCTCATGTTGAATAACCACTTTTTAACCCCTCAGAGTGACCAAAATTGCCATTTTTACAGAGTTTTGCTTACACAAAAGCTTCAATTTTGACCAATTTCAGGCACATAAATGGCTTTAAACACACTTATTTTAGTTGAAAAAGACTTAATTCACATCCAACAGTCGTTTGGAGTCAAAAGATTAAATGTTAAAATTTCATCGATATGGACCATTTTGGGGACGTTCGACAGGTCCGGAGTCATCGTTTTTCATCAGAAAATGAATTTTTCGGACTATATCAAAAATGATTCAAAATGCCAAAGTGATCGTGCCTCATGTTGAATAACGACTTTTTAACCCCTCAGTGACCAAAATTGCCATTTTTACAGAGTTTTGCTTACTCAAAAGCTTCAATTTTGACCAATTTCAGGCACATAAATGACTTTAAACACACTTATTTTAGTTGAAAAAGTCCTAATTCACATCCAACAGTCGTTTGGAGTCAAAAGATTAAATGTTAAAATTTCATCGATATGGACCATTTTGGGGACCTTCGACAGGTCCGGAGTCATCGTTTTTCATCAGAAAATGAATTTTTCGGACTATACCAAAAATGATTCAAAATGTCAAATAGATTGTGCCTCATGTTGAATAACCACTTTTTAACCCCTCAGAGTGACCAAAATTGCCATTTTTACAGAGTTTTGCTTACACAAAAGCTTCAATTTTGACCAATTTCAGGCACATAAATGACTTTAAACAAACTTATTTTAGTTGAAAAAGACTTAATTCACATCCAACAGTCGTTTGGAGTCAAAAGATTAAATGTTAAAATTTCATCGATATGGACCATTTTGGGGACGTTCGACAGGTCCGGAGTCATCGTTTTTCATCAGAAAATGAATTTTTCGGACTGTACCAAAAATGATTCAAAATGTCAAATGGATCGTGCCTCATGTTAATTAACCACTTTTTAACCCCTCAGAGTGACCAAATTTGCAATTTTTACAGAGTTTTGCTTACACAAAAGCTTCAATTTTGACCAATTTCAGGCACATAAATGACTTTAAACACACGTATTTTAGTTGAAAAAGACTTAATTCACATTCAACAGTCGTTTGGAGTCAAAAGATTAAATGTTAAAATTTCATCGATATGGACCATTTTGGGGACGTTCGACAGGTCCGGAGTCATCGTTTTTCATCAGAAAATGAATTTTTCGGACTGTACATAAAATGATTCAAAATGTCAAATGGATCGTGCCTCATGTTGAATAACCACTTTTTAACCCCTCAGAGTGACCAAAATTGCCATTTTTACAGAGTTTTGCTTACACAAAAGCTTCAATTTTGACCAATTTCAGGCACATAAATGACTTTAAACACACTTATTTTAGTTGAAAAAGACTTAATTCACATCCAACAGTCGTTTGGAGTCAAAAGATTAAATGTTAAAATTTCATCGATATGGACCATTTTGGGGACGTTCGACAGGTCCGGAGTCATCGTTTTTCATCAGAAAATGAATTTTTCGGACTGTACCAAAAATGATTCAAAATGTCAAATGGATCATGCCTCATGTTGAATAACCACTTTTTAACCCCTCAGAGTGACCAAAATTGCCATTTTTACAGAGTTTTGCTTACACAAAAGCTTCAATTTTGACCAATTTCAGGCACATAAATGACTTTAAACACACTTATTTTAGTTGAAAAAGACTTAATTCACATCCAACAGTCGTTTGGAGTCAAAAGATTAAATGTTAAAATTTCATCGATATGGACCATTTTGGGGACGTTCGACAGGTCCGGAGTCATCGTTTTTCATCAGAAAATGAATTTTTCGGACTATATCAAAAATGATTCAAAATGCCAAAGTGATCGTGCCTCATGTTGAATAACGACTTTTTAACCCCTCAGTGACCAAAATTGCCATTTTTACAGAGTTTTGCTTACTCAAAAGCTTCAATTTTGACCAATTTCAGGCACATAAAGGACTTTAAACACACTTATTTTAGTTGAGAAAGTCATAATTCACATCCAACAGTCGTTTGGAGTCAAAAGATTAAATGTTAAAATTTCATTGATATGGACCATTTTGGGGACGTTCGACAGGTCCGGAGTCATCGTTTTTCATCAGAAAATGAATTTTTCGGACTATACCAAAAATGATTCAAAATGTCAAATAGATTGTGCCTCATGTTGAATAACCACTTTTTAACCCCTCAGAGTTACCAAAATTGCCATTTTTACAGAGGTTTGCTTACACAAAAGCTTCAATTTTGACCAATTTCAGGCAAATAAATGACTTTAAACACACTTATTTTAGTTGAAAAAGACTTAATTCACATCCAACAGTCGTTTGGAGTCAAAAGATTAAATGTTAAAATTTCATCGATATGGACCATTTTGGGGACGTTCGACAGGTCCGGAGTCATCGTTTTTCATCAGAAAATGAATTCTTCGGACTATACCAAAAATGATTCAAAATGTGAAATGGATTGTGCCTCATGTTGAATAACCACTTTTTAACCCCTCAGAGTGACCAAAATTGCCATTTTTACAGAGTTTTGCTTACACAAAAGCTTCAATTTTGACCAATTTCAGGCACATAAATGACTTTAAACACACTTATTTTAGTTGAAAAAGACTTAATTCACATCCAACAGTCGTTTGGAGTCAAAAGATTAAATGTTAAAATTTCATCGATATGGACCATTTTGGGGACGTTCGACAGGTCCGGAGTCATCGTTTTTCATCAGAAAATAAATTTTTCGGACTATACCAAAAATGATTCAAAATGTCAAATAGATTGTGCCTCATGTTGAATAACCACTTTTTAACCCCTCAGAGTGACCAAAATTGCCATTTTTACAGAGTTTTGCTTACACAAAAGCTTCAATTTTGACCAATTTCAGGCACATAAATGACTTTAAACACACTTATTTTAGTTGAAAAAGACTTAATTCACATCCAACAGTCGTTTGGAGTCAAAAGATTAAATGTTAAAATTTCATCGATATGGACCATTTTGGGGACGTTCGACAGGTCCGGAGTCATCGTTTTTCATCAGAAAATGAATTTTTCGGACTGTACCAAAAATGATTCAAAATGTCAAATGGATCGTGCCTCATGTTGAATAACCACTTTTTAACCCCTCAGAGTGACCAAATTTGCCATTTTTACAGAGTTTTGCTTACACAAAAGCTTCAATTTTGACCAATTTCAGGCACATAAATGACTTTAAACACACTTATTTTAGTTGAAAAAGACTTAATTCGCATTCAACAGTCGTTTGGAGTCAAAAGATTAAATGTTAAAATTTCATCGATATGGACCATTTTGTGGACGTTCGACAGGTCCGGAGTCATCGTTTTTCATCAGAAAATGAATTTTTCGGACTGTACATAAAATGATTCAAAATGTCAAATGGATCGTGCCTCATGTTGAATAACCACTTTTTAACCCCTCAGAGTGACCAAAATTGCCATTTTTACAGAGTTTTGCTTACACAAAAGCTTCAATTTTGACCAATTTCAGGCACATAAATGACTTTAAACACACGTATTTTAGTTGAGAAAGTCATAATTCACATCCAACAGTCGTTCGGAGTCAAAAGATTAAATGTTAAAATTTCATCGATATGGACCATTTTGGGGACGTTCGACAGGTCCGGAGTCATCGTTTTTCATCAGAAAATGAATTTTTCGGACTATACCAAAAATGATTCAAAATGTCAAATAGATTGTGCCTCATGTTGAATAACCACTTTTTAACCCCTCAGAGTTACCAAAATTGCCATTTTTACAGAGTTTTGCTTACACAAAAGCTTCAATTTTGACCAATTTCAGGCACATAAATGACTTTAAACACACTTATTTTAGTTGAAAAAGACTTAATTCACATCCAACAGTCGTTTGGAGTCAAAAGATTAAATGTTAAAATTTCATCGATATGGACCATTTTGGGGACGTTCGACAGGTCCGGAGTCATCGTTTTTCATCAGAAAATGAATTCTTCAACTATACCAAAAATGATTCAAAATGTGAAATGGATCGTGCCTCATGTTGAATAACCACTTTTTAACCCCTCAGAGTGACCAAAATTGCCATTTTTACAGAGTTTTGCTTACACAAAAGCTTCAATTTTGACCAATTTCAGGCACATAAATGACTTTAAACACACTTATTTTAGTTGAAAAAGACTTAATTCACATCCAACAGTCGTTTGGAGTCAAAAGATTAAATGTTAAAATTTCATCGATATGGACCATTTTGGGGACGTTCGACAGGTCCGGAGTCATCGTTTTTCATCAGAAAATGAATTTTTCGGACTATATCAAAAATGATTCAAAATGCCAAAGTGATCGTGCCTCATGTTGAATAACCACTTTTTAACCACTCAGAGTGACCAAAATTGCCATTTTTACAGAGTTTTGCTTACTCAAAAGCTTCAATTTTGACCAATTTCAGGCACATAAATGACTTTAAACACACTTATTTTAGTTGAAAAAGTCCTAATTCACATCCAACAGTCGTTTGGAGTCAAAAGATTAAATGTTAAAATTTCATCGATATGGACCATTTTGGGGACCTTCGACAGGTCCGGAGTCATCGTTTTTCATCAGAAAATGAATTTTTCGGACTATACCAAAAATGATTCAAAATGTCAAATAGATTGTGCCTCATGTTGAATAACCACTTTTTAACCCCTCAGAGTGACCAAAATTGCCATTTTTACAGAGTTTTGCTTACACAAAAGCTTCAATTTTGACCAATTTCAGGCACATAAATGACTTTAAACACACTTATTTTAGTTGAAAAAGTCATAATTCACATCCAACAGTCGTTCGGAGTCAAAAGATTAAATGTTAAAATTTCATCGATATGGACCATTTTGTGGACGTTCGACAGGTCCGGAGTCATCGTTTTTCATCAGAAAATGAATTTTTCGGACTATACCAAAAATGATTCAAAATGTCAAATAGATTGTGCCTCATGTTGAATAACCACTTTTTAACCCCTCAGAGTTACCAAAATTGCCATTTTTACAGAGTTTTGCTTACACAAAAGCTTCAATTTTGACCAATTTCAGGCACATAAATGACTTTAAACACACTTATTTTAGTTGAAAAAGACTTAATTCACATCCAACAGTCGTTTGGAGTCAAAAGATTAAATGTTAAAATTTCATCGATATGGACCATTTTGGGGACGTTCGACAGGTCCGGAGTCATCGTTTTTCATCAGAAAATGAATTCTTCAACTATACCAAAAATGATTCAAAATGTGAAATGGATCGTGCCTCATGTTGAATAACCACTTTTTAACCCCTCAGAGTGACCAAAATTGCCATTTTTACAGAGTTTTGCTTACACAAAAGCTTCAATTTTGACCAATTTCAGGCACATAAATGACTTTAAACACACGTATTTTAGTTGAAAAAGACTTAATTCGCATCCAACAGTCGTTTGGAGTCAAAATATTAAATGTTAAAATTTCATCGATATGGACCATTTTGGGGACATTCGACAGGTCCGGAGTCATCGTTTTTCATCAGAAAATTAATTTTTCAGACTATACCAAAAATGATTCAAAATGTGAAATGGATCGTGCCTCATGTTGAATAACCACTTTTTAACCCCTCAGAGTGACCAAAATTGCCATTTTTACAGAGTTTTGCTTACACAAAAGCTTCAATTTTGACCAATTTCAGGCACATAAATGACTTTAAACACACTTATTTTAGTTGAAAAAGACTTAATTCACATCCAACAGTCGTTTGGAGTCAAAAGATTAAATGTTAAAATTTCATCGATATGGACCATTTTGGGGACGTTCGACAGGTCCGGAGTCATCGTTTTTCATCAGAAAATGAATTTTTCGGACTATATCAAAAATGATTCAAAATGCCAAAGTGATCGTGCCTCATGTTGAATAACCACTTTTTAACCACTCAGAGTGACCAAAATTGCCATTTTTACAGAGTTTTGCTTACTCAAAAGCTTCAATTTTGACCAATTTCAGGCACATAAATGACTTTAAACACACTTATTTTAGTTGAAAAAGTCCTAATTCACATCCAACAGTCGTTTGGAGTCAAAAGATTAAATGTTAAAATTTCATCGATATGGACCATTTTGGGGACCTTCGACAGGTCCGGAGTCATCGTTTTTCATCAGAAAATGAATTTTTCGGACTATACCAAAAATGATTCAAAATGTCAAATAGATTGTGCCTCATGTTGAATAACCACTTTTTAACCCCTCAGAGTGACCAAAATTGCCATTTTTACAGAGTTTTGCTTACACAAAAGCTTCAATTTTGACCAATTTCAGGCACATAAATGACTTTAAACACACTTATTTTAGTTGAAAAAGACTTAATTCACATCCAACAGTCGTTTGGAGTCAAAAGATTAAATGTTAAAATTTCATCGATATGGACCATTTTGGGGACGTCCGACAGGTCCGGAGTCATCGTTTTTCATCAGAAAATGAATTTTTCGGACTGTACCAAAAATGATTCAAAATGTCAAATGGATCGTGCCTCATGTTGAATAACCACTTTTTAACCCCTCAGAGTGACCAAATTTGCAATTTTTACAGAGTTTTGCTTACACAAAAGCTTCAATTTTTTACCAATTTCAGGCACATAAATGACTTTAAACACACTTATTTTAGTTGAAAAAGACTTAATTCACATTCAACAGTCGTTTGGAGTCAAAAGATTAAATGTTAAAATTTCATCGATATGGACCATTTTGGGGACGTTCGACAGGTCCGGAGTCATCGTTTTTCATCAGAAAATGAATTTTTCGGACTGTACATAAAATGATTCAAAATGTCAAATGGATCGTGCCTCATGTTGAATAACCACTTTTTAACCCCTCAGAGTGACCAAAATTGCCATTTTTACAGAGTTTTGCTTACACAAAAGCTTTAATTTTGACCAATTTCAGGCACATAAATGACTTTAAACACACTTATTTTAGTTGAAAAAGACTTAATTCACATTCAACAGTCGTTTGGAGTCAAAAGATTAAATGTTAAAATTTCATCGATATGGACCATTTTGGGGACGTTCGACAGGTCCGGAGTCATCGTTTTTCATCAGAAAATGAATTTTTTGGACTATATCAAAAATGATTCAAAATGCCAAAGTGATCGTGCCTCATGTTGAATAACGACTTTTTAACCCCTCAGAGTGACCAAAATTGCCATTTTTACAGAGTTTTGCTTACACAAAAGCTTCAATTTTGACCAATTTCAGGCACATAAATGACTTTAAACACACTTATTTTAGTTGAAAAAGACTTAATTCACATCCAACAGTCGTTTGGAGTCAAAAGATTAAATGTTAAAATTTCATCGATATGGACCATTTTGGGGACGTTCGACAGGTCCGGAGTCATCGTTTTTCATCAGAAAATGAATTTTTCGGACTGTACCAAAAATGATTCAAAATGTCAAATGGATCGTGCCTCATGTTGAATAACCACTTTTTAACCCCTCAGAGTGACCAAATTTGCAATTTTTACAGAGTTTTGCTTACACAAAAGCTTCAATTTTGACCAATTTCAGGCACATAAATGACTTTAAACACACGTATTTTAGTTGAAAAAGACTTAATTCACATTCAACAGTCGTTTGGAGTCAAAAGATTAAATGTTAAAATTTCATCGATATGGACCATTTTGGGGACGTTCGACAGGTCCGGAGTCATCGTTTTTCATCAGAAAATGAATTTTTCGGACTGTACATAAAATGATTCAAAATGTCAAATGGATCGTGCCTCATGTTGAATAACCACTTTTTAACCCCTCAGAGTGACCAAAATTGCCATTTTTACAGAGTTTTGCTTACACAAAAGCTTCAATTTTGACCAATTTCAGGCACATAAATGACTTTAAACACACTTATTTTAGTTGAAAAAGACTTAATTCACATCCAACAGTCGTTTGGAGTCAAAAGATTAAATGTTAAAATTTCATCGATATGGACCATTTTGGGGACGTTCGACAGGTCCGGAGTCATCGTTTTTCATCAGAAAATGAATTTTTCGGACTGTACCAAAAATGATTCAAAATGTCAAATGGATCATGCCTCATGTTGAATAACCACTTTTTAACCCCTCAGAGTGACCAAAATTGCCATTTTTACAGAGTTTTGCTTACTCAAAAGCTTCAATTTTGACCAATTTCAGGCACGTAAATGACTTTAAACACACTTATTTTAGTTGAAAAAGACGTAATT
This sequence comes from Lissotriton vulgaris, assembly GCF_964263255.1. Taxonomy (NCBI): domain Eukaryota; kingdom Metazoa; phylum Chordata; class Amphibia; order Caudata; family Salamandridae; genus Lissotriton; species Lissotriton vulgaris. The sequence goes on along the minus strand of NW_028252241.1, from coordinate 1,962,528 downwards.
CACATCCAACAGTGGTTTGGAGTCAAAAGACTAAATGTTAAAATTTCATCGATATGGACCATTTTGGGGACGTTCGACAGGTCCGGAGTCATCGTTTTTCATCAGAAAATGAATTTTTCGGACTGTACCAAAAATGATTCAAAATGTCAAATGGATCGTGCCTCATGTTGAATAACCACTTTTTAACCCCTCAGAGTGACCAAAATTGCAATTTTTAAAAAGTTTTGCTTACTCAAAAGTTTAAATTTTGACCAATTTCAGGCACATAAATGACTTTAAACACACTTATTTTAGTTGAAAAAGACGTAATTCACATCCAACAGTGGTTTGGAGTCAAAAGATTAAATGTTAAAATTTCATCGATATGGACCATTTTGGGGACGTTCGACAGGTCCGGAGTCATCGTTTTTCATCAGAAAATGAATTTTTCGGACTGTACCAAAAATGATTCAAAATGTCAAATGGATCGTGCCTCATGTTGAATAACCACTTTTTAACCCCTCAGAGTGACCAAAATTGCCATTTTTACAGAGTTTTGCTTACACAAAAGCTTCAATTTTGACCAATTTCAGGCACATAAATGACTTTAAACACACTTATTTTAGTTGAAAAAGACTTAATTCACATCCAACAGCCGTTTGGAGTCAAAAGATTAAATGTTAAAATTTCATCGATATGGACCATTTTGGGGACGTTCGACAGGTCCGGAGTCATCGTTTTTCATCAGAAAATGAATTTTTCGGACTATATCAAAAATGATTCAAAATGCCAAAGTGATCGTGCCTCATGTTGAATAACGACTTTTTAACCCCTCAGAGTGACCAAAATTGCCATTTTTACAGAGTTTTGCTTACTCAAAAGCTTCAATTTTGACCAATTTCAGGCACATAAAGGACTTTAAACACTCTTAATTTAGTTGAGAAAGTCATAATTCACATCCAACAGTCGTTTGGAGTCAAAAGATTAAATGTTAAAATTTCATCGATATGGACCATTTTGGGGACGTTCGACAGGTCCGGAGTCATTGTTTTTCATCAGAAAATGAATTTTTCGGACTGTACCAAAAATGATTCAAAATGTCAAATGGATCGTGCCTCATGTTGAATAACCACTTTTTAACCCCTCAGAGTGACCAAAATTGCCATTTTTACAGAGTTTTGCTTACACAAAAGCTTCAATTTTGACCAATTTCAGGCACATAAATGACTTTAAACACACTTATTTTAGTTGAAAAAGACTAAATTCACATCCAACAGTCGTTTGGAGTCAAAAGATTAAATGTTAAAATTTCATCGATATGGACCATTTTGGGGACGTTCGACAGGTCCGGAGTCATCGTTTTTCATCAGAAAATGAATTCTTCGGACTATACAAAAAATGATTCAAAATGTGAAATGGATCGTGCCTCATGTTGAATAACCACTTTTTAACCCCTCAGAGTGACCAAAATTGCCATTTTTACAGAGTTTTGCTTACACAAAAGCTTCAATTTTGACCAATTTCAGGCACATTAATGACTTTAAACACACCTATTTTAGTTGAAAAAGACTTAATTCACATCCAACAGTCGTTTGGAGTCAAAAGATTAAATATTAAAATTTCATCGATATGGACCATTTTGGGGACGTTCGACAGGTCCGGAGTCATCGTTTTTCATCAGAAAATGAATTCTTCGGACTATACCAAAAATGATTCAAAATGTGAAATGGATCGTGCCTCATGTTGAATAACCACTTTTTAACCCCTCAGAGTGACCAAAATTGCCATTTTTACAGAGTTTTGCTTACTCAAAAGTTTAAATTTTGACCAATTTCAGGCACATAAATGACTTTAAACACACTTATTTTAGTTGAAAAAGTCATAATTCACATCCAACAGTTGTTTGGAGTCAAAAGATTAAATGTTAAAATTTCATCGATATGGACCATTTTGGGGACGTTCGACAGGTCCGGAGTTATCGTTTTTCATCAGAAAAATGAATTTTTCGGACTACACCAAAAATGATTCAAAATGTCAAATGGATCGTGCCTCATGTTGAATAACCACTTTTTAACCCCTCAGAGTGACCAAAATTGCCATTTTTACAGAGTTTTGCTTACACAAAAGCTTCAATTTTGACCAATTTCAGGCACATAAATGACTTTAAACACACTTATTTTAGTTGAAAAAGACTTAATTCACATCCAACAGTCGTTTGGAGTCAAAAGATTAAATGTTAAAATTTCATCGATATGGACCATTTTGGGGACGTTCGACAGGTCCGGAGTCATCGTTTTTCATCAGAAAATGAATTCTTCAGACTATACAAAAAATGATTCAAAATGTGAAATGGATCGTGCCTCATGTTGAATAACCACTTTTTAACCCCTCAGAGTGACCAAAATTGCCATTTTTACAGAGTTTTGCTTACACAAAAGCTTCAATTTTGACCAATTTCAGGCACATAAATGACTTTAAACACACTTATTTTAGTTGAAAAAGTCCTAATTCACATCCAACAGTCGTTTGGAGTCAAAAGATTAAATGTTAAAATTTCATCGATATGGACCATTTTGGGGACGTTCGACAGGTCCGGAGTCATCGTTTTTCATCAGAAAATGAATTTTTCGGACTATACCAAAAATGATTCAAAATGTCAAATAGATTGTGCCTCATGTTGAATAACCACTTTTTAACCCCTCAGAGTGACCAAAATTGCCATTTTTACAGAGTTTTGCTTACACAAAAGCTTCAATTTTGACCAATTTCAGGCACATAAATGACTTTAAACACACGTATTTTAGTTGAAAAAGACTTAATTCGCATCCAACAGTCGTTTGGAGTCAAAATATTAAATGTTAAAAATTTCATCGATATGGACCATTTTGGGGACATTCGACAGGTCCGGAGTCATCGTTTTTCATCAGAAAATTAATTTTTCAGACTATACCAAAAATGATTCAAAATGTGAAATGGATCGTGCCTCATGTTGAATAACCACTTTTTAACCCCTCAGAGTGACCAAAATTGCCATTTTTACAGAGTTTTGCTTACACAAAAGCTTCAATTTTGACCAATTTCAGGCACATAAATGAATTTAAACACACTTATTTTAGTTGAAAAAGACTTAATTCACATCCAACAGTCGTTTGGAGTCAAAAGATTAAATGTTAAAATTTCATCGATATGGACCATTTTGGGGACGTTCGACAGGTCCGGAGTCATCGTTTTTCATCAGAAAATGAATTTTTCGGACTGTACCAAAAATGATTCAAAATGTCAAATGGATCGTGCCTCATGTTGAATAACCACTTTTTAACCCCTCAGAGTGACCAAATTTGCAATTTTTACAGAGTTTTGCTTACACAAAAGCTTCAATTTTGACCAATTTCAGGCACATAAATGACTTTAAACACACGTATTTTAGTTGAAAAAGACTTAATTCACATTCAACAGTCGTTTGGAGTCAAAAGATTAAATGTTAAAATTTCATCGATATGGACCATTTTGGGGACGTTCGACAGGTCCGGAGTCATCGTTTTTCATCAGAAAATGAATTTTTCGGACTGTACATAAAATGATTCAAAATGTCAAATGGATCGTGCCTCATGTTGAATAACCACTTTTTAACCCCTCAGAGTGACCAAAATTGCCATTTTTACAGAGTTTTGCTTACACAAAAGCTTCAATTTTGACCAATTTCAGGCACATAAATGACTTTAAACACACTTATTTTAGTTGAAAAAGACTTAATTCACATCCAACAGTCGTTTGGAGTCAAAAGATTAAATGTTAAAATTTCATCGATATGGACCATTTTGGGGACGTTCGACAGGTCCGGAGTCATCGTTTTTCATCAGAAAATGAATTTTTCGGACTGTACCAAAAATGATTCAAAATGTCAAATGGATCATGCCTCATGTTGAATAACCACTTTTTAACCCCTCAGAGTGACCAAAATTGCCATTTTTACAGAGTTTTGCTTACTCAAAAGCTTCAATTTTGACCAATTTCAGGCACGTAAATGACTTTAAACACACTTATTTTAGTTGAAAAAGACGTAATTCACATCCAACAGTGGTTTGGAGTCAAAAGACTAAATGTTAAAATTTCATCGATATGGACCATTTTGGGGACGTTCGACAGGTCCGGAGTCATCGTTTTTCATCAGAAAATGAATTTTTCGGACTGTACCAAAAATGATTCAAAATGTCAAATGGATCGTGCCTCATGTTGAATAACCACTTTTTAACCCCTCAGAGTGACCAAAATTGCAATTTTTAAAAAGTTTTGCTTACTCAAAAGTTTAAATTTTGACCAATTTCAGGCACATAAATGACTTTAAACACACTTATTTTAGTTGAAAAAGACGTAATTCACATCCAACAGTGGTTTGGAGTCAAAAGATTAAATGTTAAAATTTCATCGATATGGACCATTTTGGGGACGTTCGACAGGTCCGGAGTCATCGTTTTTCATCAGAAAATGAATTTTTCGGACTGTACCAAAAATGATTCAAAATGTCAAATGGATCGTGCCTCATGTTGAATAACCACTTTTTAACCCCTCAGAGTGACCAAAATTGCCATTTTTACAGAGTTTTGCTTACACAAAAGCTTCAATTTTGACCAATTTCAGGCACATAAATGACTTTAAACACACTTATTTTAGTTGAAAAAGACTTAATTCACATCCAACAGCCGTTTGGAGTCAAAAGATTAAATGTTAAAATTTCATCGATATGGACCATTTTGGGGACGTTCGACAGGTCCGGAGTCATCGTTTTTCATCAGAAAATGAATTTTTCGGACTATATCAAAAATGATTCAAAATGCCAAAGTGATCGTGCCTCATGTTGAATAACGACTTTTTAACCCCTCAGAGTGACCAAAATTGCCATTTTTACAGAGTTTTGCTTACTCAAAAGCTTCAATTTTGACCAATTTCAGGCACATAAAGGACTTTAAACACTCTTAATTTAGTTGAGAAAGTCATAATTCACATCCAACAGTCGTTTGGAGTCAAAAGATTAAATGTTAAAATTTCATCGATATGGACCATTTTGGGGACGTTCGACAGGTCCGGAGTCATTGTTTTTCATCAGAAAATGAATTTTTCGGACTGTACCAAAAATGATTCAAAATGTCAAATGGATCGTGCCTCATGTTGAATAACCACTTTTTAACCCCTCAGAGTGACCAAAATTGCCATTTTTACAGAGTTTTGCTTACACAAAAGCTTCAATTTTGACCAATTTCAGGCACATAAATGACTTTAAACACACTTATTTTAGTTGAAAAAGACTAAATTCACATCCAACAGTCGTTTGGAGTCAAAAGATTAAATGTTAAAATTTCATCGATATGGACCATTTTGGGGACGTTCGACAGGTCCGGAGTCATCGTTTTTCATCAGAAAATGAATTCTTCGGACTATACAAAAAATGATTCAAAATGTGAAATGGATCGTGCCTCATGTTGAATAACCACTTTTTAACCCCTCAGAGTGACCAAAATTGCCATTTTTACAGAGTTTTGCTTACACAAAAGCTTCAATTTTGACCAATTTCAGGCACATTAATGACTTTAAACACACCTATTTTAGTTGAAAAAGACTTAATTCACATCCAACAGTCGTTTGGAGTCAAAAGATTAAATATTAAAATTTCATCGATATGGACCATTTTGGGGACGTTCGACAGGTCCGGAGTCATCGTTTTTCATCAGAAAATGAATTCTTCGGACTATACCAAAAATGATTCAAAATGTGAAATGGATCGTGCCTCATGTTGAATAACCACTTTTTAACCCCTCAGAGTGACCAAAATTGCCATTTTTACAGAGTTTTGCTTACTCAAAAGTTTAAATTTTGACCAATTTCAGGCACATAAATGACTTTAAACACACTTATTTTAGTTGAAAAAGTCATAATTCACATCCAACAGTTGTTTGGAGTCAAAAGATTAAATGTTAAAATTTCATCGATATGGACCATTTTGGGGACGTTCGACAGGTCCGGAGTTATCGTTTTTCATCAGAAAAATGAATTTTTCGGACTACACCAAAAATGATTCAAAATGTCAAATGGATCGTGCCTCATGTTGAATAACCACTTTTTAACCCCTCAGAGTGACCAAAATTGCCATTTTTACAGAGTTTTGCTTACACAAAAGCTTCAATTTTGACCAATTTCAGGCACATAAATGACTTTAAACACACTTATTTTAGTTGAAAAAGACTTAATTCACATCCAACAGTCGTTTGGAGTCAAAAGATTAAATGTTAAAATTTCATCGATATGGACCATTTTGGGGACGTTCGACAGGTCCGGAGTCATCGTTTTTCATCAGAAAATGAATTCTTCAGACTATACAAAAAATGATTCAAAATGTGAAATGGATCGTGCCTCATGTTGAATAACCACTTTTTAACCCCTCAGAGTGACCAAAATTGCCATTTTTACAGAGTTTTGCTTACACAAAAGCTTCAATTTTGACCAATTTCAGGCACATAAATGACTTTAAACACACTTATTTTAGTTGAAAAAGTCCTAATTCACATCCAACAGTCGTTTGGAGTCAAAAGATTAAATGTTAAAATTTCATCGATATGGACCATTTTGGGGACGTTCGACAGGTCCGGAGTCATCGTTTTTCATCAGAAAATGAATTTTTCGGACTATACCAAAAATGATTCAAAATGTCAAATAGATTGTGCCTCATGTTGAATAACCACTTTTTAACCCCTCAGAGTGACCAAAATTGCCATTTTTACAGAGTTTTGCTTACACAAAAGCTTCAATTTTGACCAATTTCAGGCACATAAATGACTTTAAACACACGTATTTTAGTTGAAAAAGACTTAATTCGCATCCAACAGTCGTTTGGAGTCAAAATATTAAATGTTAAAAATTTCATCGATATGGACCATTTTGGGGACATTCGACAGGTCCGGAGTCATCGTTTTTCATCAGAAAATTAATTTTTCAGACTATACCAAAAATGATTCAAAATGTGAAATGGATCGTGCCTCATGTTGAATAACCACTTTTTAACCCCTCAGAGTGACCAAAATTGCCATTTTTACAGAGTTTTGCTTACACAAAAGCTTCAATTTTGACCAATTTCAGGCACATAAATGAATTTAAACACACTTATTTTAGTTGAAAAAGACTTAATTCACATCCAACAGTCGTTTGGAGTCAAAAGATTAAATGTTAAAATTTCATCGATATGGACCATTTTGGGGACGTTCGACAGGTCCGGAGTCATCGTTTTTCATCAGAAAATGAATTTTTCGGACTATATCAAAAATGATTCAAAATGCCAAAGTGATCGTGCCTCATGTTGAATAACGACTTTTTAACCCCTCAGTGACCAAAATTGCCATTTTTACAGAGTTTTGCTTACTCAAAAGCTTCAATTTTGACCAATTTCAGGCACATAAATGACTTTAAACACACTTATTTTAGTTGAAAAAGTCCTAATTCACATCCAACAGTCGTTTGGAGTCAAAAGATTAAATGTTAAAATTTCATCGATATGGACCATTTTGGGGACCTTCGACAGGTCCGGAGTCATCGTTTTTCATCAGAAAATGAATTTTTCGGACTATACCAAAAATGATTCAAAATGTCAAATAGATTGTGCCTCATGTTGAATAACCACTTTTTAACCCCTCAGAGTGACCAAAATTGCCATTTTTACAGAGTTTTGCTTACACAAAAGCTTCAATTTTGACCAATTTCAGGCACATAAATGACTTTAAACACACTTATTTTAGTTGAAAAAGACTTAATTCACATCCAACAGTTGTTTGGAGTCAAAAGATTAAATGTTAAAATTTCATCGATATGGACCATTTTGGGGACGTTCGACAGGTCCGGAGTCATCGTTTTTCATCAGAAAATGAATTTTTCGGACTGTACCAAAAATGATTCAAAATGTCAAATGGATCGTGCCTCATGTTGAATAACCACTTTTTAACCCCTCAGAGTGACCAAATTTGCAATTTTTACAGAGTTTTGCTTACACAAAAGCTTCAATTTTGACCAATTTCAGGCACATAAATGACTTTAAACACACGTATTTTAGTTGAAAAAGACTTAATTCACATTCAACAGTCGTTTGGAGTCAAAAGATTAAATGTTAAAATTTCATCGATATGGACCATTTTGGGGACGTTCGACAGGTCCGGAGTCATCGTTTTTCATCAGAAAATGAATTTTTCGGACTGTACATAAAATGATTCAAAATGTCAAATGGATCGTGCCTCATGTTGAATAACCACTTTTTAACCCCTCAGAGTGACCAAAATTGCCATTTTTACAGAGTTTTGCTTACACAAAAGCTTCAATTTTGACCAATTTCAGGCACATAAATGACTTTAAACACACTTATTTTAGTTGAAAAAGACTTAATTCACATCCAACAGTCGTTTGGAGTCAAAAGATTAAATGTTAAAATTTCATCGATATGGACCATTTTGGGGACGTTCGACAGGTCCGGAGTCATCGTTTTTCATCAGAAAATGAATTTTTCGGACTGTACCAAAAATGATTCAAAATGTCAAATGGATCATGCCTCATGTTGAATAACCACTTTTTAACCCCTCAGAGTGACCAAAATTGCCATTTTTACAGAGTTTTGCTTACACAAAAGCTTCAATTTTGACCAATTTCAGGCACATAAATGACTTTAAACACACTTATTTTAGTTGAAAAAGACTTAATTCACATCCAACAGTCGTTTGGAGTCAAAAGATTAAATGTTAAAATTTCATCGATATGGACCATTTTGGGGACGTTCGACAGGTCCGGAGTCATCGTTTTTCATCAGAAAATGAATTTTTCGGACTATATCAAAAATGATTCAAAATGCCAAAGTGATCGTGCCTCATGTTGAATAACGACTTTTTAACCCCTCAGTGACCAAAATTGCCATTTTTACAGAGTTTTGCTTACTCAAAAGCTTCAATTTTGACCAATTTCAGGCACATGAATGACTTTAAACACACTTATTTTAGTTGAAAAAGTCCTAATTCACATCCAACAGTCGTTTGGAGTCAAAAGATTAAATGTTAAAATTTCATCGATATGGACCATTTTGGGGACCTTCGACAGGTCCGGAGTCATCGTTTTTCATCAGAAAATGAATTTTTCGGACGATACCAAAAATGATTCAAAATGTCAAATAGATTGTGCCTCATGTTGAATAACCACTTTTTAACCCCTCAGAGTGACCAAAATTGCCATTTTTACAGAGTTTTGCTTACACAAAAGCTTCAATTTTGACCAATTTCAGGCACATAAATGACTTTAAACACACTTATTTTAGTTGAAAAAGACTTAATTCACATCCAACAGTCGTTTGGAGTCAAAAGATTAAATGTTAAAATTTCATCGATATGGACCATTTTGGGGACGTTCGACAGGTCCGGAGTCATCGTTTTTCATCAGAAAATGAATTTTTCGGACTGTACCAAAAATGATTCAAAATGTCAAATGGATCGTGCCTCATGTTGAATAACCACTTTTTAACCCCTCAGAGTGACCAAATTTGCAATTTTTACAGAGTTTTGCTTACACAAAAGCTTCAATTTTGACCAATTTCAGGCACATAAATGACTTTAAACACACGTATTTTAGTTGAAAAAGACTTAATTCACATTCAACAGTCGTTTGGAGTCAAAAGATTAAATGTTAAAATTTCATCGATATGGACCATTTTGGGGACGTTCGACAGGTCCGGAGTCATCGTTTTTCATCAGAAAATGAATTTTTCGGACTGTACATAAAATGATTCAAAATGTCAAATGGATCGTGCCTCATGTTGAATAACCACTTTTTAACCCCTCAGAGTGACCAAAATTGCCATTTTTACAGAGTTTTGCTTACACAAAAGCTTCAATTTTGACCAATTTCAGGCACATAAATGACTTTAAACACACTTATTTTAGTTGAAAAAGACTTAATTCACATCCAACAGTCGTTTGGAGTCAAAAGATTAAATGTTAAAATTTCATCGATATGGACCATTTTGGGGACGTTCGACAGGTCCGGAGTCATCGTTTTTCATCAGAAAATGAATTTTTCGGACTGTACCAAAAATGATTCAAAATGTCAAATGGATCATGCCTCATGTTGAATAACCACTTTTTAACCCCTCAGAGTGACCAAAATTGCCATTTTTACAGAGTTTTGCTTACTCAAAGCTTCAATTTTGACCAATTTCAGGCACATAAATGACTTTAAACACACTTATTTTAGTTGAAAAAGTCCTAATTCACATCCAACAGTCGTTTGGAGTCAAAAGATTAAATGTTAAAATTTCATCGATATGGACCATTTTGGGGACGTTCGACATGTCCGGAGTCATCGTTTTTCATCAGAAAATGAATTTTTCGGACTATACTAAAAATGATTCAAAATGTCAAATTGATCGTGCCTCATGTTGAATAACCACTTTTTAACCCCTCAGAGTGACCAAAATTGCAATTTTTAAAAAGTTTTGCTTACTCAAAAGTTTAAATTTTGACCAATTTCAGGCACATAAATGACTTTAAACACACTTATTTTAGTTGAAAAAGTCATAATTCACATCCAACAGTCGTTTGGAGTCAAAAGATTAAATGTTAAAATTTCATCGATATGGACCATTTTGGAGACGTTCGACAGGTCCGGAGTTATCGTTTTTCATCAGAAAATGAATTTTTCGGACTATACCAAAAATGATTCAAAATGTCAAATAGATCGTGCCTCATGTTGAATAACCACTTTTTAACCCCTCAGAGTGACCAAAATTGCCATTTTTACAGAGTTTTGCTTACACAAAAGCTTCAATTTTGACCAATTTCAGGCACATAAATGACTTTAAACACACTTATTTTAGTTGAAAAAGACTTAATTCACATCCAACAGCCGTTTGGAGTCAAAAGATTAAATGTTAAAATTTCATCGATATGGACCATTTTGGGGACGTTCGACAGGTCCGGAGTCATCGTTTTTCATCAGAAAATGAATTTTTCGGACTATATCAAAAATGATTCAAAATGCCAAAGTGATCGTGCCTCATGTTGAATAACGACTTTTTAACCCCTCAGAGTGACCAAAATTGCCATTTTTACAGAGTTTTGCTTACTCAAAAGCTTCAATTTTGACCAATTTCAGGCACATAAAGGACTTTAAACACTCTTAATTTAGTTGAGAAAGTCATAATTCACATCCAACAGTCGTTTGGAGTCAAAAGATTAAATGTTAAAATTTCATCGATATGGACCATTTTGGGGACGTTCGACAGGTCCGGAGTCATTGTTTTTCATCAGAAAATGAATTTTTCGGACTGTACCAAAAATGATTCAAAATGTCAAATGGATCGTGCCTCATGTTGAATAACCACTTTTTAACCCCTCAGAGTGACCAAAATTGCCATTTTTACAGAGTTTTGCTTACACAAAAGCTTCAATTTTGACCAATTTCAGGCACATAAATGACTTTAAACACACTTATTTTAGTTGAAAAAGACTAAATTCACATCCAACAGTCGTTTGGAGTCAAAAGATTAAATGTTAAAATTTCATCGATATGGACCATTTTGGGGACGTTCGACAGGTCCGGAGTCATCGTTTTTCATCAGAAAATGAATTCTTCGGACTATACAAAAAATGATTCAAAATGTGAAATGGATCGTGCCTCATGTTGAATAACCACTTTTTAACCCCTCAGAGTGACCAAAATTGCCATTTTTACAGAGTTTTGCTTACACAAAAGCTTCAATTTTGACCAATTTCAGGCACATTAATGACTTTAAACACACCTATTTTAGTTGAAAAAGACTTAATTCACATCCAACAGTCGTTTGGAGTCAAAAGATTAAATATTAAAATTTCATCGATATGGACCATTTTGGGGACGTTCGACAGGTCCGGAGTCATCGTTTTTCATCAGAAAATGAATTCTTCGGACTATACCAAAAATGATTCAAAATGTGAAATGGATCGTGCCTCATGTTGAATAACCACTTTTTAACCCCTCAGAGTGACCAAAATTGCCATTTTTACAGAGTTTTGCTTACTCAAAAGTTTAAATTTTGACCAATTTCAGGCACATAAATGACTTTAAACACACTTATTTTAGTTGAAAAAGTCATAATTCACATCCAACAGTTGTTTGGAGTCAAAAGATTAAATGTTAAAATTTCATCGATATGGACCATTTTGGGGACGTTCGACAGGTCCGGAGTTATCGTTTTTCATCAGAAAAATGAATTTTTCGGACTACACCAAAAATGATTCAAAATGTCAAATAGATCGTGCCTCATGTTGAATAACGACTTTTTAACCCCTCAGAGTGACCAAAATTGCCATTTTTACAGAGTTTTGCTTACTCAAAAGCTTCAATTTTGACCAATTTCAGGCACGTAAATGACTTTAAACACACTTATTTTAGTTGAAAAAGACTTAATTCACATCCAACAGTGGTTTGGAGTCAAAAGATTAAATGTTAAAATTTCATCGATATGGACCATTTTGGGGACGTTCGACAGGTCCGGAGTCATCGTTTTTCATCAGAAAATGAATTTTTCGGACTGTACCAAAAATGATTCAAAATGTCAAATGGATCGTGCCTCATGTTGAATAACCACTTTTTAACCCCTCAGAGTGACCAAAATTGCCATTTTTACAGAGTTTTGCTTACACAAAAGCTTCAATTTTGACCAATTTCAGGCACATAAATGACTTTAAACACACTTATTTTAGTTGAAAAAGACTTAATTCACATCCAACAGTCGTTTGGAGTCAAAAGATTAAATGTTAAAATTTCATCGATATGGACCATTTTGGGGACGTTCGACAGGTCCGGAGTCATCGTTTTTCATCAGAAAATGAATTCTTCAGACTATACAAAAAATGATTCAAAATGTGAAATGGATCGTGCCTCATGTTGAATAACCACTTTTTAACCCCTCAGAGTGACCAAAATTGCCATTTTTACAGAGTTTTGCTTACACAAAAGCTTCAATTTTGACCAATTTCAGGCACATAAATGACTTTAAACACACTTATTTTAGTTGAAAAAGTCCTAATTCACATCCAACAGTCGTTTGGAGTCAAAAGATTAAATGTTAAAATTTCATCGATATGGACCATTTTGGGGACGTTCGACAGGTCCGGAGTCATCGTTTTTCATCAGAAAATGAATTTTTCGGACTATACCAAAAATGATTCAAAATGTCAAATAGATTGTGCCTCATGTTGAATAACCACTTTTTAACCCCTCAGAGTGACCAAAATTGCCATTTTTACAGAGTTTTGCTTACACAAAAGCTTCAATTTTGACCAATTTCAGGCACATAAATGACTTTAAACACACGTATTTTAGTTGAAAAAGACTTAATTCGCATCCAACAGTCGTTTGGAGTCAAAATATTAAATGTTAAAAATTTCATCGATATGGACCATTTTGGGGACATTCGACAGGTCCGGAGTCATCGTTTTTCATCAGAAAATTAATTTTTCAGACTATACCAAAAATGATTCAAAATGTGAAATGGATCGTGCCTCATGTTGAATAACCACTTTTTAACCCCTCAGAGTGACCAAAATTGCCATTTTTACAGAGTTTTGCTTACACAAAAGCTTCAATTTTGACCAATTTCAGGCACATAAATGAATTTAAACACACTTATTTTAGTTGAAAAAGACTTAATTCACATCCAACAGTCGTTTGGAGTCAAAAGATTAAATGTTAAAATTTCATCGATATGGACCATTTTGGGGACGTTCGACAGGTCCGGAGTCATCGTTTTTCATCAGAAAATGAATTTTTCGGACTATATCAAAAATGATTCAAAATGCCAAAGTGATCGTGCCTCATGTTGAATAACGACTTTTTAACCCCTCAGTGACCAAAATTGCCATTTTTACAGAGTTTTGCTTACTCAAAAGCTTCAATTTTGACCAATTTCAGGCACATAAATGACTTTAAACACACTTATTTTAGTTGAAAAAGTCCTAATTCACATCCAACAGTCGTTTGGAGTCAAAAGATTAAATGTTAAAATTTCATCGATATGGACCATTTTGGGGACCTTCGACAGGTCCGGAGTCATCGTTTTTCATCAGAAAATGAATTTTTCGGACTATACCAAAAATGATTCAAAATGTCAAATAGATTGTGCCTCATGTTGAATAACCACTTTTTAACCCCTCAGAGTGACCAAAATTGCCATTTTTACAGAGTTTTGCTTACACAAAAGCTTCAATTTTGACCAATTTCAGGCACATAAATGACTTTAAACACACTTATTTTAGTTGAAAAAGACTTAATTCACATCCAACAGTTGTTTGGAGTCAAAAGATTAAATGTTAAAATTTCATCGATATGGACCATTTTGGGGACGTTCGACAGGTCCGGAGTCATCGTTTTTCATCAGAAAATGAATTTTTCGGACTGTACCAAAAATGATTCAAAATGTCAAATGGATCGTGCCTCATGTTGAATAACCACTTTTTAACCCCTCAGAGTGACCAAATTTGCAATTTTTACAGAGTTTTGCTTACACAAAAGCTTCAATTTTGACCAATTTCAGGCACATAAATGACTTTAAACACACGTATTTTAGTTGAAAAAGACTTAATTCACATTCAACAGTCGTTTGGAGTCAAAAGATTAAATGTTAAAATTTCATCGATATGGACCATTTTGGGGACGTTCGACAGGTCCGGAGTCATCGTTTTTCATCAGAAAATGAATTTTTCGGACTGTACATAAAATGATTCAAAATGTCAAATGGATCGTGCCTCATGTTGAATAACCACTTTTTAACCCCTCAGAGTGACCAAAATTGCCATTTTTACAGAGTTTTGCTTACACAAAAGCTTCAATTTTGACCAATTTCAGGCACATAAATGACTTTAAACACACTTATTTTAGTTGAAAAAGACTTAATTCACATCCAACAGTCGTTTGGAGTCAAAAGATTAAATGTTAAAATTTCATCGATATGGACCATTTTGGGGACGTTCGACAGGTCCGGAGTCATCGTTTTTCATCAGAAAATGAATTTTTCGGACTGTACCAAAAATGATTCAAAATGTCAAATGGATCATGCCTCATGTTGAATAACCACTTTTTAACCCCTCAGAGTGACCAAAATTGCCATTTTTACAGAGTTTTGCTTACACAAAAGCTTCAATTTTGACCAATTTCAGGCACATAAATGACTTTAAACACACTTATTTTAGTTGAAAAAGACTTAATTCACATCCAACAGTCGTTTGGAGTCAAAAGATTAAATGTTAAAATTTCATCGATATGGACCATTTTGGGGACGTTCGACAGGTCCGGAGTCATCGTTTTTCATCAGAAAATGAATTTTTCGGACTATATCAAAAATGATTCAAAATGCCAAAGTGATCGTGCCTCATGTTGAATAACGACTTTTTAACCCCTCAGTGACCAAAATTGCCATTTTTACAGAGTTTTGCTTACTCAAAAGCTTCAATTTTGACCAATTTCAGGCACATGAATGACTTTAAACACACTTATTTTAGTTGAAAAAGTCCTAATTCACATCCAACAGTCGTTTGGAGTCAAAAGATTAAATGTTAAAATTTCATCGATATGGACCATTTTGGGGACCTTCGACAGGTCCGGAGTCATCGTTTTTCATCAGAAAATGAATTTTTCGGACGATACCAAAAATGATTCAAAATGTCAAATAGATTGTGCCTCATGTTGAATAACCACTTTTTAACCCCTCAGAGTGACCAAAATTGCCATTTTTACAGAGTTTTGCTTACACAAAAGCTTCAATTTTGACCAATTTCAGGCACATAAATGACTTTAAACACACTTATTTTAGTTGAAAAAGACTTAATTCACATCCAACAGTCGTTTGGAGTCAAAAGATTAAATGTTAAAATTTCATCGATATGGACCATTTTGGGGACGTTCGACAGGTCCGGAGTCATCGTTTTTCATCAGAAAATGAATTTTTCGGACTGTACCAAAAATGATTCAAAATGTCAAATGGATCGTGCCTCATGTTGAATAACCACTTTTTAACCCCTCAGAGTGACCAAATTTGCAATTTTTACAGAGTTTTGCTTACACAAAAGCTTCAATTTTGACCAATTTCAGGCACATAAATGACTTTAAACACACGTATTTTAGTTGAAAAAGACTTAATTCACATTCAACAGTCGTTTGGAGTCAAAAGATTAAATGTTAAAATTTCATCGATATGGACCATTTTGGGGACGTTCGACAGGTCCGGAGTCATCGTTTTTCATCAGAAAATGAATTTTTCGGACTGTACATAAAATGATTCAAAATGTCAAATGGATCGTGCCTCATGTTGAATAACCACTTTTTAACCCCTCAGAGTGACCAAAATTGCCATTTTTACAGAGTTTTGCTTACACAAAAGCTTCAATTTTGACCAATTTCAGGCACATAAATGACTTTAAACACACTTATTTTAGTTGAAAAAGACTTAATTCACATCCAACAGTCGTTTGGAGTCAAAAGATTAAATGTTAAAATTTCATCGATATGGACCATTTTGGGGACGTTCGACAGGTCCGGAGTCATCGTTTTTCATCAGAAAATGAATTTTTCGGACTGTACCAAAAATGATTCAAAATGTCAAATGGATCATGCCTCATGTTGAATAACCACTTTTTAACCCCTCAGAGTGACCAAAATTGCCATTTTTACAGAGTTTTGCTTACTCAAAGCTTCAATTTTGACCAATTTCAGGCACATAAATGACTTTAAACACACTTATTTTAGTTGAAAAAGTCCTAATTCACATCCAACAGTCGTTTGGAGTCAAAAGATTAAATGTTAAAATTTCATCGATATGGACCATTTTGGGGACGTTCGACATGTCCGGAGTCATCGTTTTTCATCAGAAAATGAATTTTTCGGACTATACTAAAAATGATTCAAAATGTCAAATTGATCGTGCCTCATGTTGAATAACCACTTTTTAACCCCTCAGAGTGACCAAAATTGCAATTTTTAAAAAGTTTTGCTTACTCAAAAGTTTAAATTTTGACCAATTTCAGGCACATAAATGACTTTAAACACACTTATTTTAGTTGAAAAAGTCATAATTCACATCCAACAGTCGTTTGGAGTCAAAAGATTAAATGTTAAAATTTCATCGATATGGACCATTTTGGAGACGTTCGACAGGTCCGGAGTTATCGTTTTTCATCAGAAAATGAATTTTTCGGACTATACCAAAAATGATTCAAAATGTCAAATAGATCGTGCCTCATGTTGAATAACCACTTTTTAACCCCTCAGAGTGACCAAAATTGCCATTTTTACAGAGTTTTGCTTACACAAAAGCTTCAATTTTGACCAATTTCAGGCACATAAATGACTTTAAACACACTTATTTTAGTTGAAAAAGACTTAATTCACATCCAACAGCCGTTTGGAGTCAAAAGATTAAATGTTAAAATTTCATCGATATGGACCATTTTGGGGACGTTCGACAGGTCCGGAGTCATCGTTTTTCATCAGAAAATGAATTTTTCGGACTATATCAAAAATGATTCAAAATGCCAAAGTGATCGTGCCTCATGTTGAATAACGACTTTTTAACCCCTCAGAGTGACCAAAATTGCCATTTTTACAGAGTTTTGCTTACTCAAAAGCTTCAATTTTGACCAATTTCAGGCACATAAAGGACTTTAAACACTCTTAATTTAGTTGAGAAAGTCATAATTCACATCCAACAGTCGTTTGGAGTCAAAAGATTAAATGTTAAAATTTCATCGATATGGACCATTTTGGGGACGTTCGACAGGTCCGGAGTCATTGTTTTTCATCAGAAAATGAATTTTTCGGACTGTACCAAAAATGATTCAAAATGTCAAATGGATCGTGCCTCATGTTGAATAACCACTTTTTAACCCCTCAGAGTGACCAAAATTGCCATTTTTACAGAGTTTTGCTTACACAAAAGCTTCAATTTTGACCAATTTCAGGCACATAAATGACTTTAAACACACTTATTTTAGTTGAAAAAGACTAAATTCACATCCAACAGTCGTTTGGAGTCAAAAGATTAAATGTTAAAATTTCATCGATATGGACCATTTTGGGGACGTTCGACAGGTCCGGAGTCATCGTTTTTCATCAGAAAATGAATTCTTCGGACTATACAAAAAATGATTCAAAATGTGAAATGGATCGTGCCTCATGTTGAATAACCACTTTTTAACCCCTCAGAGTGACCAAAATTGCCATTTTTACAGAGTTTTGCTTACACAAAAGCTTCAATTTTGACCAATTTCAGGCACATTAATGACTTTAAACACACCTATTTTAGTTGAAAAAGACTTAATTCACATCCAACAGTCGTTTGGAGTCAAAAGATTAAATATTAAAATTTCATCGATATGGACCATTTTGGGGACGTTCGACAGGTCCGGAGTCATCGTTTTTCATCAGAAAATGAATTCTTCGGACTATACCAAAAATGATTCAAAATGTGAAATGGATCGTGCCTCATGTTGAATAACCACTTTTTAACCCCTCAGAGTGACCAAAATTGCCATTTTTACAGAGTTTTGCTTACTCAAAAGTTTAAATTTTGACCAATTTCAGGCACATAAATGACTTTAAACACACTTATTTTAGTTGAAAAAGTCATAATTCACATCCAACAGTTGTTTGGAGTCAAAAGATTAAATGTTAAAATTTCATCGATATGGACCATTTTGGGGACGTTCGACAGGTCCGGAGTTATCGTTTTTCATCAGAAAAATGAATTTTTCGGACTACACCAAAAATGATTCAAAATGTCAAATAGATCGTGCCTCATGTTGAATAACGACTTTTTAACCCCTCAGAGTGACCAAAATTGCCATTTTTACAGAGTTTTGCTTACTCAAAAGCTTCAATTTTGACCAATTTCAGGCACGTAAATGACTTTAAACACACTTATTTTAGTTGAAAAAGACTTAATTCACATCCAACAGTGGTTTGGAGTCAAAAGATTAAATGTTAAAATTTCATCGATATGGACCATTTTGGGGACGTTCGACAGGTCCGGAGTCATCGTTTTTCATCAGAAAATGAATTTTTCGGACTGTACCAAAAATGATTCAAAATGTCAAATGGATCGTGCCTCATGTTGAATAACCACTTTTTAACCCCTCAGAGTGACCAAAATTGCCATTTTTACAGAGTTTTGCTTACACAAAAGCTTCAATTTTGACCAATTTCAGGCACATAAATGACTTTAAACACACTTATTTTAGTTGAAAAAGACTTAATTCACATCCAACAGTCGTTTGGAGTCAAAAGATTAAATGTTAAAATTTCATCGATATGGACCATTTTGGGGACGTTCGACAGGTCCGGAGTCATCGTTTTTCATCA
The DNA here is from genome assembly GCF_964263255.1 of Lissotriton vulgaris. Taxonomy (NCBI): domain Eukaryota; kingdom Metazoa; phylum Chordata; class Amphibia; order Caudata; family Salamandridae; genus Lissotriton; species Lissotriton vulgaris. The sequence continues at coordinate 1,943,145 of NW_028252241.1, read as the reverse complement.
GAAAATGAATTCTTCAGACTATACAAAAAATGATTCAAAATGTGAAATGGATCGTGCCTCATGTTGAATAACCACTTTTTAACCCCTCAGAGTGACCAAAATTGCCATTTTTACAGAGTTTTGCTTACACAAAAGCTTCAATTTTGACCAATTTCAGGCACATAAATGACTTTAAACACACTTATTTTAGTTGAAAAAGTCCTAATTCACATCCAACAGTCGTTTGGAGTCAAAAGATTAAATGTTAAAATTTCATCGATATGGACCATTTTGGGGACGTTCGACAGGTCCGGAGTCATCGTTTTTCATCAGAAAATGAATTTTTCGGACTATACCAAAAATGATTCAAAATGTCAAATAGATTGTGCCTCATGTTGAATAACCACTTTTTAACCCCTCAGAGTTACCAAAATTGCCATTTTTACAGAGTTTTGCTTACACAAAAGCTTCAATTTTGACCAATTTCAGGCACATAAATGACTTTAAACACACTTATTTTAGTTGAAAAAGACTTAATTCACATCCAACAGTCGTTTGGAGTCAAAAGATTAAATGTTAAAATTTCATCGATATGGACCATTTTGGGGATGTTCGACAGGTCCGGAGTCATCGTTTTTCATCAGAAAATGAATTCTTCAACTATACCAAAAATGATTCAAAATGTGAAATGGATCGTGCCTCATGTTGAATAACCACTTTTTAACCCCTCAGAGTGACCAAAATTGCCATTTTTACAGAGTTTTGCTTACACAAAAGCTTCAATTTTGACCAATTTCAGGCACATAAATGACTTTAAACACACGTATTTTAGTTGAAAAAGACTTAATTCGCATCCAACAGTCGTTTGGAGTCAAAATATTAAATGTTAAAAATTTCATCGATATGGACCATTTTGGGGACATTCGACAGGTCCGGAGTCATCGTTTTTCATCAGAAAATTAATTTTTCAGACTATACCAAAAATGATTCAAAATGTGAAATGGATCGTGCCTCATGTTGAATAACCACTTTTTAACCCCTCAGAGTGACCAAAATTGCCATTTTTACAGAGTTTTGCTTACACAAAAGCTTCAATTTTGACCAATTTCAGGCACATAAATGAATTTAAACACACTTATTTTAGTTGAAAAAGACTTAATTCACATCCAACAGTCGTTTGGAGTCAAAAGATTAAATGTTAAAATTTCATCGATATGGACCATTTTGGGGACGTTCGACAGGTCCGGAGTCATCGTTTTTCATCAGAAAATGAATTTTTCGGACTATATCAAAAATGATTCAAAATGCCAAAGTGATCGTGCCTCATGTTGAATAACGACTTTTTAACCCCTCAGTGACCAAAATTGCCATTTTTACAGAGTTTTGCTTACTCAAAAGCTTCAATTTTGACCAATTTCAGGCACATAAATGACTTTAAACACACTTATTTTAGTTGAAAAAGTCCTAATTCACATCTAACAGTCGTTTGGAGTCAAAAGATTAAATGTTATAAAATTTCATCGATATGGACCATTTTGGGGACGTTCGACAGGTCCGGAGTCATCGTTTTTCATCAGAAAATGAATTTTTCGCACTATACCAAAAATGATTCAAAATGTCAAATTGATCGTGCCTCATGTTGAATAACCACTTTTTAACCCCTCAGAGTGACCAAAATTGCCATTTTTACAGAGTTTTGCTTACTCAAAAGCTTCAATTTTGACCAATTTCAGGCACGTAAATGACTTTAAACACACTTATTTTAGTTGAAAAAGACTTAATTCACATCCAACAGTGGTTTGGAGTCAAAAGATTAAATGTTAAAATTTCATCAATATGGACCATTTTGGGGACGTTCGACAGGTCCGGAGTCATCGTTTTTCATCAGAAAATGAATTTTTCGGACTATACCAAAAATGATTCAAAATGTCAAATTGATCGTGCCTCATGTTGAATAACCTCTTTTTAACCCCTCAGAGTGACCAAAATTGCCATTTTTACAGAGTTTTGCTTACACAAAAGCTTCAATTTTGACCAATTTCAGGCACATAAATGACTTTAAACACACTTATTTTAGTTGAAAAAGACTTAATTCACATCCAACAGTCGTTTGGAGTCAAAAGATTAAATGTTAAAATTTCATCGATATGGACCATTTTGGGGACGTTCGACAGGTCCGGAGTCATCGTTTTTCATCAGAAAATGAATTTTTCGGACTATATCAAAAATGATTCAAAATGCCAAAGTGATCGTGCCTCATGTTGAATAACGACTTTTTAACCCCTCAGAGTGACCAAAATTGCCATTTTTACAGAGTTTTGCTTACTCAAAAGCTTCAATTTTGACCAATTTCAGGCACATAAATGACTTTAAACACACTTATTTTAGTTGAAAAAGTCCTAATTCACATCCAACAGTCGTTTGGAGTCAAAAGATTAAATGTTAAAATTTCATCGATATGGACCATTTTGGGGACGTTCGACAGGTCCGGAGTCATCGTTTTTCATCAGAAAATGAATTTTTCGCACTATACCAAAAATGATTCAAAATGTCAAATTGATCGTGCCTCATGTTGAATAACCACTTTTTAACCCCTCAGAGTGACCAAAATTGCCATTTTTACAGAGTTTTGCTTACTCAAAAGTTTAAATTTTGACCAATTTCAGGCACATAAATGACTTTAAACACACTTATTTTAGTTGAAAAAGTCATAATTCACATCCAACAGTTGTTTGGAGTCAAAAGATTAAATGTTAAAATTTCATCGATATGGACCATTTTGGGGACGTTCGACAGGTCCGGAGTTATCGTTTTTCATCAGAAAATGAATTTTTCGGACTATACCAAAAATGATTCAAAATGTCAAATAGATCGTGCCTCATGTTGAATAACCACTTTTTAACCCCTCAGAGTGACCAAAATTGCCATTTTTACAGAGTTTTGCTTACTCAAAAGCTTCAATTTTGACCAATTTCAGGCACGTAAATGACTTTAAACACACTTATTTTAGTTGAAAAAGACTTAATTCACATCCAACAGTGGTTTGGAGTCAAAAGATTAAATGTTAAAATTTCATCAATATGGACCATTTTGGGGACGTTCGACAGGTCCGGAGTCATCGTTTTTCATCAGAAAATGAATTTTTCGGACTGTACCAAAAATGATTCAAAATGTCAAATGGATCGTGCCTCATGTTGAATAACCACTTTTTAACCCCTCAAAGTGACCAAAATTGCCATTTTTACAGAGTTTTGCTTACACAAAAGCTTCAATTTTGACCAATTTCAGGCACATAAATGACTTTAAACACACTTATTTTAGTTGAAAAAGACTTAATTCACATTCAACAGTCGTTTGGAGTTGAAAAGATTAAATGTTAAAATTTCATCGATATGGACCATTTTGGGGACGTTCGACAGGTCCGGAGTCATCGTTTTTCATCAGAAAATTAATTTTTCGGACTGTACCAAAAATGATTCAAAATGTCAAATGGATCGTGCCTCATGTTGAATAACCACTTTTTAACCCCTCAGAGTGACCAAAATTGGCATTTTTACAGAGTTTTGCTTACACAAAAGCTTCAATTTTGACCAATTTCAGGCACATAAATGACTTTAAACACACTTATTTTAGTTGAAAAAGACTTAATTCACATCCAACAGTCGTTTGGAGTCAAAAGATTAAATGTTAAAATTTCATCGATATGGACCATTTTGGGGACGTTCGACAGGTCCGGAGTCATCGTTTTTCATCAGAAAATGAATTCTTCGGACTATACCAAAAATGATTCAAAATGTGAAATGGATCGTGCCTCATGTTGAATAACCACTTTTTAACCCCTCAGAGTGACCAAAATTGCCATTTTTACAGAGTTTTGCTTACACAAAAGCTTCAAATTTGACCAATTTCAGGTACATAAATGACTTTAAACACACTTATTTTAGTTGAAAAAGACTTAATTCACATCCAACAGTCGTTTGGAGTCAAAATATTAAATGTTAAAATTTCATCGATATGGACCATTTTGGGGACATTCGACAGGTCCGGAGTCATCGTTTTTCATCAGAAAATGAATTTTTCGGACTATACCAAAAATGATTCAAAATGTCAAATGGATCGTGCCTCATGTTGAATAACCACTTTTTAACCCCTCAGAGTGACCAAAATTGCCATTTTTACAGAGTTTTGCTTACACAAAAGCTTCAATTTTGACCAATTTCAGGCACATAAATGACTTTAAACACACTTATTTTAGTTGAAAAAGACTTAATTCACATTCAACAGTCGTTTGGAGTCAAAAGATTAAATGTTAAAATTTCATCGATATGGACCATTTTGGGGACGTTCGACAGGTCCGGAGTCATCGTTTTTCATCAGAAAATTAATTTTTCGGACTGTACCAAAAATGATTCAAAATGTCAAATGGATCTTGCCTCATGTTGAATAACCACTTTTTAACCCCTCAGAGTGACCAAAATTGGCATTTTTACAGAGTTTTGCTGACACAAAAGCTTCAATTTTGACCAATTTCAGGCACATAAATGACTTTAAACACACTTATTTTAGTTGAAAAAGACTTAATTCACATCCAACAGTCGTTTGGAGTCAAAATATTAAATGTTAAAATTTCATCGATATGGACCATTTTGGGGACATTCGACAGGTCCGGAGTCATCGTTTTTCATCAGAAAATGAATTTTTCGGACTATACCAAAAATGATTCAAAATGTCAAATGGATCGTGCCTCATGTTGAATAACCACTTTTTAACCCCTCAGAGTGACCAAAATTGCCATTTTTACAGAGTTTTGCTTACACAAAAGCTTCAATTTTGACCAATTTCAGGCACATAAATGACTTTAAACACACTTATTTTAGTTGAAAAAGTCATAATTCACATCCAACAGTCGTTTGGAGTCAAAAGATTAAATGTTAAAATTTCAACGATATGGACCATTTTGGGGACGTTCGACAGGTCCGGAGTCATCGTTTTTCATCAGAAAATGAATTTTTCGGACTATACCAAAAATGATTCAAAATGTCAAATGGATCGTGCCTCATGCTGAATAACCACTTTTTAACCCCTCAGAGTGACCAAAATTGCCATTTTTACAGAGTTTTGCTTACACAAAAGCTTCAATTTTGACCAATTTCAGGCACATAAATGACTTTAAACACACTTATTTTAGTTGAAAAAGACTTAATTCACATCCAACAGTCGTTTGGAGTCAAAAGATTAAATGTTAAAATTTCATCGATATGGACCATTTTGGGGACGTTCGACAGGTCCGGAGTCATCGTTTTTCATCAGAAAATGAATTCTTCGGACTATACCAAAAATGATTCAAAATGTGAAATGGATCGTGCCTCATGTTGAATAACCACTTTTTAACCCCTCAGAGTGACCAAAATTGCCATTTTTACAGAGTTTTGCTTACACAAAAGCTTCAAATTTGACCAATTTCAGGTACATAAATGACTTTAAACACACTTATTTTAGTTGAAAAAGACTTAATTCACATCCAACAGTCGTTTGGAGTCAAAAGATTAAATGTTAAAATTTCATCGATATGGACCATTTTGGGGACGTTCGACAGGTCCGGAGTCATCGTTTTTCATCAGAAAATGAATTTTTCGGACTATACCAAAAATGATTCAAAATGTGAAATGGATCGTGCCTCATGTTGAATAACCACTTTTTAACCCCTCAGAGTGACCAAAATTGCCATTTTTACAGAGTTTTGCTTACACAAAAGCTTCAATTTTGACCAATTTCAGGCACATAAATGACTTTAAACACACTTATTTTAGTTGAAAAAGTCATAATTCACATCCAACAGTCGTTTGGAGTCAAAAGATTAAATGTTAAAATTTCAACGATATGGACCATTTTGGGGACGTTCGACAGGTCCGGAGTCATCGTTTTTCATCAGAAAATGAATTTTTCGGACTATACCAAAAATGATTCAAAATGTCAAATGGATCGTGCCTCATGTTGAATAACCACTTTTTAACACCTCAGAGTGACCAAAATTGCCATTTTTACAGAGTTTTGCTTACACAAAAGCTTCAATTTTGACCAATTTCAGGCACATAAATGACTTTAAACACACTTATTTTAGTTGAGAAAGTCATAATTCACATCCAACAGTCGTTTGGAGTCAAAAGATTAAATGTAAAATTTCAACGACATGGACCATTTTGGGGACGTTCGACAGGTCCGGAGTCATCGTTTTTCATCAGAAAATGAATTTTTCGGACTATACCAAAAATGATTCAAAATGTCAAATGGATCGTGCCTCATGTTGAATAACCACTTTTTAACCCCTCAGAGAGACCAAAATTGCCATTTTTACAGAGTTTTGCTTACACAAAAGCTTCAATTTTGACCAATTTCAGGCACGTAAATGACTTTAAACACACTTATTTTAGTTGAAAAAGACTTAATTCACATCCAACAGTGGTTTGGAGTCAAAAGATTAAATGTTAAAATTTCATCGATATGGACCATTTTGGGGACGTTCGACAGGTCCGGAGTCATCGTTTTTCATCAGAAAATGAATTTTTCGAACTGTACCAAAAATGATTCAAAATGTCAAATTGATCGTGCCTCATGTTGAATAACCTCTTTTTAACCCCTCAGAATGACCAAAATTGCCATTTTTACAGAGTTTTGCTTACACAAAAGCTTCAATTTTGACCAATTTCAGGCACATAAATGACTTTAATCACACTTATTTTAGTTGAAAAAGACTTAATTCACATCCAACAGTCGTTTGGAGTCAAAAGATTAAATGTTAAAATTTCATCGATATGGACCATTTTGGGGACGTTCGACAGGTCCGGAGTCATCGTTTTTCATCAGAAAATGAATTTTTCGGACTATATCAAAAATGATTCAAAATGCCAAAGTGATCGTGCCTCATGTTGAATAAAGACTTTTTAACCCCTCAGAGTGACCAAAATTGCCATTTTTACAGAGTTTTGCTTACACAAAAGCTTCAATTTTGACCAATTTCAGGCACATAAATGACTTTAAACACACTTATTTTAGTTGAAAAAGACTTAATTCACATCCAACAGTCGTTTGGAGTCAAAAGATTAAATGTTAAAATTTCATCGATATGGACCATTTTGGGGACGTTCGACAGGTCCGGAGTTATCGTTTTTCATCAGAAAATGAATTTTTCGGACTATACCAAAAATGATTCAAAATGTCAAATAGATCGTGCCTCATGTTGAATAACCACTTTTTAACCCCTCAGAGTGACCAAAATTGCCATTTTTACAGAGTTTTGCTTACTCAAAAGCTTCAATTTTGACCAATTTCAGGCACGTAAATGACTTTAAACACACTTATTTTAGTTGAAAAAGACTTAATTCACATCCAACAGTGGTTTGGAGTCAAAAGATTAAATGTTAAAATTTCATCGATATGGACCATTTTGGGGACGTTCGACAGGTCCGGAGTCATCGTTTTTCATCAGAAAATGAATTTTACGGACTGTACCAAAAATGATTCAAAATGTCAAATGGATCGTGCCTCATGTTGAATAACCCTTTTTAACCCCTCAGAGTGACCAAAATTGCCATTTTTACAGAGTTTTGCTTACACAAAAGCTTCAATTTTGACCAATTTCAGGCACATAAATGACTTTAAACACACTTATTTTAGTTGAAAAAGACTTAATTCACATCCAACAGTCGTTTGGAGTCAAAAGATTAAATGTTAAAATTTCATCGATATGGACCATTTTGGGGACATTCGACAGGTCCGGAGTCATCGTTTTTCATCAGAAAATGAATTTTTCGGACTATACCAAAAATGATTCAAAATGTCAAATGGATCGTGCCTCATGTTGAATAACCACTTTTTAACCCCTCAGAGTGACCAAAATTGCCATTTTTACAGAGTTTTGCTTACACAAAAGCTTCAATTTTGACCAATTTCAGACACATAAATGACTTTAAACACACTTATTTTAGTTGAAAAAGTCCTAATTCACATCCAACAGTCGTTTGGAGTCAAAAGATTAAATGTTAAAATTTCATTGATATGGACCATTTTGGGGACGTTCGACAGGTCCGGAGTCATCGTTTTTCATCAGAAAATTAATTTTTCGGACTATACCAAAAATGATTCAAAATGTCAAATAGATTGTGCCTCATGTTGAATAACCACTTTTTAACCCCTCAGAGTGACCAAAATTGCCATTTTTACAGAGTTTTGCTTACACAAAAGCTTCAATTTTGACCAATTTCAGGCACATAAATGACTTTAAACACACTTATTTTATTTGAAAAAGTCATAATTCACATCCAACAGTCGTTTGGAGTCAAAAGATTAAATGTTAAAATTCCAACGATATGGACCATTTTGGGGACGTTCGACAGGTCCGGAGTCATCGTTTTTCATCAGAAAATGAATTTTTCGGACTATACCAAAAATGATTCAAAATGTCAAATGGATCGTGCCTCATGTTGAATAACCACTTTTTAACCCCTCAGAGAGACCAAAATTGCCATTTATACAGAGTTTTGCTTACACAAAAGCTTCAATTTTGACCAATTTCAGGCACGTAAATGACTTTAAACACACTTATTTTAGTTGAAAAAGACTTAATTCACATCCAACAGTGGTTTGGAGTCAAAAGATTAAATGTTAAAATTTCATCGATATGGACCATTTTGGGGACGTTCGACAGGTCCGGAGTCATCGTTTTTCATCAGAAAATGAATTTTTCAAACTGTACCAAAAATGATTCAAAATGTCAAATTGATCGTGCCTCATGTTGAATAACCTCTTTTAAACCCCTCAGAGTGACCAAAATTGCCATTTTTACAGAGTTTTGCTTACACAAAAGCTTCAATTTTGACCAATTTCAGGCACATAAATGACTTTAAACACACTTATTTTAGTTGAAAAAGACTTAATTCACATCCAACAGTCGTTTGGAGTCAAAAGATTAAATGTTAAAATTTCATCGATATGGACCATTTTGGGGACGTTCGACAGGTCCGGAGTCATCGTTTTTCATCAGAAAATGAATTTTTCGGACTATATCAAAAATGATTCAAAATGCCAAAGTGATCGTGCCTCATGTTGAATAAAAACTTTTTAACCCCTCAGAGTGACCAAAATTGCCATTTTTACAGAGTTTTGCTTACACAAAAGCTTCAATTTTGACCAATTTCAGGCACATAAATGACTTTAAACACACTTATTTTAGTTGAAAAAGACTTAATTCACATCCAACAGTCGTTTGGAGTCAAAAGATTAAATGTTAAAATTTCATCGATATGGACCATTTTGGGGACGTTCGACAGGTCCGGAGTCATCGTTTTTCATCAGAAAATGAATTTTTCGGACTATACCAAAAATGATTCAAAATGTCAAATAGATTGTGCCTCATGTTGAATAACCACTTTTTAACCCTTTAGAGTGACCAAAATTGCCATTTTTACAGAGTTTTGCTTACACAAAAGCTTCAATTTTGACCAATTTCAGGCACATAAATGACTTTAAACACACTTATTTTAGTTGAAAAAGACTTAATTCACATCCAACAGTCGTTTGGAGTCAAAAGATTAAATGTTAAAATTTCATCGATAAGGACCATTTTGGGGACGTTCGACAGGTCCGGAGTCATCGTTTTTCATCAGAAAATGAATTTTTCGCACTATACCAAAAATGATTCAAAATGTCAAATTGATCGTGCCTCATGTTGAATAACCACTTTTTAACCCCTCAGAGTGACCAAAATTGCCATTTTTACAGAGTTTTGCTTACTCAAAAGTTTAAATTTTGACCAATTTCAGGCACATAAATGACTTTAAACACACTTATTTTAGTTGAAAAAGTCATAATTCACATCCAACAGTTGTTTGGAGTCAAAAGATTAAATGTTAAAATGTCATCGATATGGACCATTTTGGGGACGTTCGACAGGTCCGGAGTTATCGTTTTTCATCAGAAAATGAATTTTTCGGACTATACCAAAAATGATTCAAAATGTCAAATAGATCGTGCCTCATGTTGAATAACCACTTTTTAACCCCTCAGAGTGACCAAAATTGCCATTTTTACAGAGTTTTGCTTACTCAAAAGCTTCAATTTTGACCAATTTCAGGCACGTAAATGACTTTAAACACACTTATTTTAGTTGAAAAAGACTTAATTCACATCCAACAGTCGTTTGGAGTCAAAAGATTAAATGTTAACATTTCATCGATATGGACCATTTTGGGGACGTTCGACAGGTCCGGAGTCATCGTTTTTCATCAGAAAATGAATTTTTCGAACTGTACCAAAAATGATTCAAAATGTCAAATTGATCGTGCCTCATGTTGAATAACCTCTTTTAAACCCCTCAGAGTGACCAAAATTGCCATTTTTACAGAGTTTTGCTTACACAAAAGCTTCAATTTTGACCAATTTCAGGCACATAAATGACTTTAAACACACTTATTTTAGTTGAAAAAGACTTAATTCACATCCAACAGTCGTTTGGAGTCAAAAGATTAAATGTTAAAATTTCATCGATATGGACCATTTTGGGGACGTTCGACAGGTCCGGAGTCATCGTTTTTCATCAGAAAATGAATTTTTCGGACTATATCAAAAATGATTCAAAATGCCAAAGTGATCGTGCCTCATGTTGAATAAAGACTTTTTAACCCCTCAGAGTGACCAAAATTGCCATTTTTACAGAGTTTTGCTTACACAAAAGCTTCAATTTTGACCAATTTCAGGCACATAAATGACTTTAAACACACTTATTTTAGTTGAAAAAGACTTAATTCACATCCAACAGTCGTTTGGAGTCAAAAGATTAAATGTTAAAATTTCATCGATATGGACCATGTTGGGGACGTTCGACAGGTCCGGAGTCATCGTTTTTCATCAGAAAATGAATTTTTCGGACTATATCAAAAATGATTCAAAATGCCAAAGTGATCGTTCCTCATGTTGAATAACGACTTTTTAACCCCTCAGAGTGACCAAAATTGCCATTTTTACAGAGTTTTGCTTACTCAAAAGCTTCAATTTTGACCAATTTCAGGCACATAAAGGACTTTAAACACACTTATTTTAGTTGAGAAAGTCATAATTCACATCCAACAGTCGTTTGGAGTCAAAAGATTAAATGTTAAAATTTCATCGATATGGACCATTTTGGGGACGTTCGACAGGTCCGGAGTCATCGTTTTTCATCAGAAAATGAATTTTTCGGACTATACCAAAAATGATTCAAAATGTCAAATAGATTGTGCCCCATGTTGAATAACCACTTTTTAACCCCTCAGAGTGACCAAAATTGCCATTTCTACAGAGTTTTGCTTACACAAAAGCTTCAATTTTGACCAATTTCAGGCACATGAATGACTTTAAACACACTTATTTTAGTTGAAAAAGACTTAATTCACATCCAACAGTCGTTTGGAGTCAAAAGATTAAATGTTAAAATTTCATCGATATGGACCATTTTGGGGACGTTCGACAGGTCCGGAGTCATCGTTTTTCATCAGAAAATTAATTTTTCGGACTATACCAAAAATGATTCAAAATGTCAAATAGATCGTGCCTCATGTTGAATAACCACTTTTTAACCCCTCAGAGTGACCAAAATTGCCATTTTTACAGAGTTTTGCTTACACAAAAGCTTCAATTTTGACCAATTTCAGGCACATAAATGACTTTAAACACACTTATTTTAGTTGAAAAAGTCATAATTCACATCCAACAGTCGTTTGGAGTCAAAAGATTAAATGTTAAAATTTCAACGATATGGACCATTTTGGGGACGTTCGACAGGTCCGGAGTCATCGTTTTTCATCAGAAAATGAATTTTTCGGACTATACCAAAAATGATTCAAAATGTCAAATGGATCGTGCCTCATGTTGAATAACCACTTTTTAACCCCTCAGAGAGACCAAAATTGCCATTTATACAGAGTTTTGCTTACACAAAAGCTCCAATTTTGACCAATTTCAGGCACGTAAATGACTTTAAACACACTTATTTTAGTTGAAAAAGACTTAATTCACATCCAACAGTGGTTTGGAGTCAAAAGATTAAATGTTAAAATTTCATCGATATGGACCATTTTGGGGACGTTCGACAGGTCCGGAGTCATCGTTTTTCATCAGAAAATGAATTTTTCGAACTGTACCAAAAATGATTCAAAATGTCAAATTGATTGTGCCTCATGTTGAATAACCTCTTTTTAACCCCTCAGAGTGACCAAAATTGCCATTTTTACAGAGTTTTGCTTACACAAAAGCTTCAATTTTGACCAATTTCAGGCACATAAATGACTTTAAACACACTTATTTTAGTTGAAAAAGATTTAATTCACATCCAACAGTCGTTTGGAGTCAAAAGATTAAATGTTAAAATTTCATCGATATGGACCATTTTGGGGACGTTCGACAGGTCCGGAGTCATCGTTTTTCATCAGAAAATGAATTTTTTGGACTATATCAAAAATGATTCAAAATGCCAAAGTGATCGTGCCTCATGTTGAATAAAGACTTTTTAACCCCTCAGAGTGACCAAAATTGCCATTTTTACAGAGTTTTGCTTACACAAAAGCTTCAATTTTGACCAATTTCAGGCACATAAATGACTTTAAACACACTTATTTTAGTTGAAAAAGACTTAATTCACATCCAACAGTCGTTTGGAGTCAAAAGATTAAATGTTAAAATTTCATCGATATGGACCATTTTGGGGACGTTCGACAGGTCCGGAGTCATCGTTTTTCATCAGAAAATGAATTTTTCGGACTATACCAAAAATGATTCAAAATGTCAAATAGATTGTGCCTCATGTTGAATAACCACTTTTTAACCCCTTAGAGTGACCAAAATTGCCATTTTTACAGAGTTTTGCTTACACAAAAGCTTCAATTTTGACCAATTTCAGGCACATAAATGACTTTAAACACACTTATTTTAGTTGAAAAAGACTTAATTCACATCCAACAGTCGTTTGGAGTCAAAAGATTAAATGTTAAAATTTAATCGATAAGGACCATTTTGGGGACGTTCGACAGGTCCGGAGTCATCGTTTTTCATCAGAAAATGAATTTTTCGGACTATACCAAAAATGATTCAAAATGTCAAATAGATTGTGCCTCATGTTGAATAACCACTTTTTAACCCCTTAGAGTGACCAAAATTGCCATTTTTACAGAGTTTTGCTTACACAAAAGCTTCAATTTTGACCAATTTCAGGCACATAAATGACTTTAAACACACTTATTTTAGTTGAAAAAGACTTAATTCACATCCAACAGTCGTTTGGAGTCAAAAGATTAAATGTTAAAATTTCATCGATAAGGACCATTTTGGGGACGTTCGACATGTCCGGAGTCATCGTTTTTCATCAGAAAATGAATTTTTCGCACTATACCAAAAATGATTCAAAATGTCAAATTGATCGTGCCTCATGTTGAATAACCACTTTTTAACCCCCTCAGAGTGACCAAAATTCCATTTTTACAGAGTTTTGCTTACTCAAAAGTTTAAATTTTGACCAATTTCAGGCACATAAATGACTTTAAACACACTTATTTTAGTTGAAAAAGTCATAATTCACATCCAACAGTTGTTTGGAGTCAAAAGATTAAATGTTAAAATTTCATCGATATGGACCATTTTGGGGACGTTCGACAGGTCCGGAGTTATCGTTTTTCATCAGAAAATGAATTTTTTGGACTATACCAAAAATGATTCAAAATGTCAAATAGATCGTGCCTCATGTTGAATAACCACTTTTTAACCCCTCAGAGTGACCAAAATTGCCATTTTTACAGAGTTTTGCTTACTCAAAAGCTTCAATTTTGACCAATTTCAGGCACGTAAATGACCTTAAACACACTTATTTTAGTTGAAAAAGACTTAATTCACATCCAACAGTGGTTTGGAGTCAAAAGATTAAATGTTAAAATTTCATCAATATGGACCATTTTGGGGACGTTCGACAGGTCCGGAGTCATCGTTTTTCATCAGAAAATGAATTTTTCGGACTGTACCAAAAATGATTCAAAATGTCAAATGGATCGTGCCTCATGTTGAATAACCACTTTTTAACCCCTCAAAGTGACCAAAATTGCCATTTTTACAGAGTTTTGCTTACACAAAAGCTTCAATTTTGACCAATTTCAGGCACATAAATGACTTTAAACACACTTATTTTAGTTGAAAAAGACTTAATTCACATTCAACAGTCGTTTGGAGTCAAAAGATTAAATGTTAAAATTTCATCCATATGGAACATTTTGGGGACGTTCGACAGGTCCGGAGTCATCGTTTTTCATCAGAAAATGAATTTTTCGGACTGTACCAAAAATGATTCAAAATGTCAAATGGATCGTGCCTCATGTTGAAGAACCACTTTTTAACCCCTCAGAGTGACCAAAATTGCCATTTTTACAGAGTTTTGCTTACACAAAAGCTTCAATTTTGACCAATTTCAGGCACATAAATGACTTTAAACACACTTATTTTAGTTGAAAAAGACTTAATTCACATCCAACAGTCGTTTGGAGTCAAAAGATTAAATGTTAAAATTTCATCGATATGGACCATTTTGGGGACATTCGACAGGTCCGGAGTCATCGTTTTTCATCAGAAAATGAATTTTTCGGACTATACCAAAAATGATTCAAAATGTCAAATGGATCGTGCCTCATGTTGAATAACCACTTTTTAACCCCTCAGAGTGACCAAAATTGCCATTTTTACAGAGTTTTGCTTACACAAAAGCTTCAATTTTGACCAATTTCAGGCACATAAATGACTTTAAACACACTTATTTTAGTTGAAAAAGTAATAATTCACATCCAACAGTGGTTTGGAGTCAAAAGATTAAATGTTAAAATTTCAACGATATGGACCATTTTGGGGACGTTCGACAGGTCCGGAGTCATCGTTTTTCATCACAAAAAGAATTTTTCGGACTATACCAAAAATGATTCAAAATGTCAAATGGATCGTGCCTCATGTTGAATAACCACTTTTTAACCCCTCAGAGAGACCAAAATTGCCATTTTTACAGAGTTTTGCTTACACAAAAGCTTCAATTTTGACCAATTTCAGGCACGTAAATGACTTTAAACACACTTATTTTAGTTGAAAAAGACTTAATTCACATCCAACAGTGGTTTGGAGTCAAAAGATTAAATGTTAAAATTTCATCGATATGGACCATTTTGGGGACGTTCGACAGGTCCGGAGTCATCGTTTTTCATCAGAAAATGAATTTTTCGGACTATACCAAAAATGATTCAAAATGTCAAATTGATCGTGCCTCATGTTGAATAACCACTTTTTAACCCCTCAGAGTGACCAAAATTGCCATTTTTACAGAGTTTTGCTTACTCAAAAGTTTAAATTTTGACCAATTTCAGGCACATAAATGACTTTAAACACACTTATTTTAGTTGAATAAGTCATAATTCACATCCAACAGTCGTTTGGAGTCAAAAGATTAAATGTTAAAATTTCATCGATATGGACCATTTTGGGGACGTTCGACAGGTCCGGAGTTATCGTTTTTCATCAGAAAATGAATTTTTCGGACTATACCAAAAATTATTCAAAATGTCAAATAGATCGTGCCTCATGTTGAATAACCACTTTTTAACCCCTCAGAGTGACCAAAATTGCCATTTTTACAGAGTTTTGCTTACTCAAAAGCTTCAATTTTGACCAATTTCAGGCACGTAAATGACTTTAAACACACTTATTTTAGTTGAAAAAGACTTAATTCACATTCAACAGTCGTTTGGAGTCAAAAGATTAAATGTTAAAATTTCATCGATATGGACCATTTTGGGGACGTTCGACAGGTCCGGAGTCATCGTTTTTCATCAGAAAATAAATTTTTCGGACTGTACCAAAAATGATTCAAAATGTCAAATGGATCGTGCCTCATGTTGAATAACCACTTTTTAACCCCTCAGAGTGACCAAAATTGCCATTTTTACAGAGTTTTGCTTACACAAAAGCTTCAATTTTGACCAATTTCAGGCACATAAATGACTTTAAACACACTTATTTTAGTTGAAAAAGACTTAATTCACATCCAACAGTCGTTTGGAGTCAAAAGATTAAATGTTAAAATTTCATCGATATGGACCATTTTGTGGACGATCGACAGGTCCGGAGTCATCGTTTTTCATCAGAAAATGAATTTTTCAGACTATATCAAAAATGATTCAAAATGCCAAAGTGATCGTGCCTCATGTTGAATAACGACTTTTTAACCCCTCAGAGTGACCAAAATTGCCATTTTTACAGAGTTTTGCTTACACAAAAGCTTCAATTTTGACCAATTTCAGGCACATAAATGACTTTAAACACACTTATTTTAGTTGAAAAAGACTTAATTCACATTCAACAGTCGTTTGGAGTCAAAAGATTAAATGTTACAATTTCAGCGATATGGACCATTTTGGGGACGTTCGACAGGTCCGGAGTCATCGTTTTTCATCAGAAAATGAATTTTTCGGACTGTACCAAAAATGATTCAAAATGTCAAATGGATCGTGCCTCATGTTGAATAACCACTTTTTAACCCCTCAGAGTGACCAAAATTGCCATTTTTACAGAGTTTTGCTTACACAAAAGCTTCAATTTTGACCAATTTCAGGCACATAAATGACTTTAAACACACTTATTTTAGTTGAAAAAGACTTAATTCACATTCAACAGTCGTTTGGAGTCAAAAGATTAAATTTTAAAATTTCATCCATATGGACCATTTTGGGGACGTTCGACAGGTCCGGAGTCATCGTTTTTCATCAGAAAATGAATTTTTTGGACTGTACCAAAAATGATTCAAAATGTCAAATGGATCGTGCCTCATGTTGAATAACCACTTTTTAACCCCTCAGAGTGACCAAAATTGCCATTTTTACAGAGTTTTGCTTACACAAAAGCTTCAATTTTGACCAATTTCAGGCACATAAATGACTTTAAACACACTTATTTTAGTTGAAAAAGACTTAATTCACATCCAACAGTCGTTTGGAGTCAAAAGATTAAATGTTAAAATTTCATCGATATGGACCATTTTGGGGACGTTCGACAGGTCCGGAGTCATCGTTTTTCATCAGAAATGAATTTTTCGGACTATACCAAAAATGATTCAAAATGTCAAATAGATTGTGCCTCATGTTGAATAACCACTTTTTAACCCCTTAGAGTGACCAAAATTGCCATTTTTACAGAGTTTTGCTTACACAAAAGCTTCAATTTTGACCAATTTCAGGCACATAAATGACTTTAAACACACTTATTTTAGTTGAAAAAGACTTAATTCACATTCAACAGTCGTTTGGAGTCAAAAGATTAAATGTTAAAATTTCATCGATAAGGACCATTTTGGGGACGTTCGACATGTCTGGAGTCATCGTTTTTCATCAGAAAATGAATTTTTCGCACTATACCAAAAATGATTCAAAATGTCAAATTGATCGTGCCTCATGTTGAATAACCACTTTTTAACCCCTCAGAGTGACCAAAATTGCCATTTTTACAGAGTTTTGCTTACTCAAAAGTTTAAATTTTGACCAATTTCAGGCACATAAATGACTTTAAACACACTTATTTTAGTTGAAAAAGTCATAATTCACATCCAACAGTTGTTTGGAGTCAAAAGATTAAATGTTAAAATTTCATCGATATGGACCATTTTGGGGACGTTCGACAGGTCCGGAGTTATCGTTTTTCATCAGAAAATGAATTTTTCGGACTATACCAAAAATGATTCAAAATGTCAAATGGATCGTGCCTCATGTTGAATAACCACTTTTTAACCCCTCAGAGTGACCAAAATTGCCATTTTTACAGAGTTTTGCTTACACAAAAGCTTCAATTTTGACCAATTTCAGGCACATAAATGACTTTAAACACACTTATTTTAGTTGAAAAGTCATAATTCACATCCAACAGTGGTTTGGAGTCAAAGATTAAATGTTAAAATTTCAACGATATGGACCATTTTGGGGACGTTCGACAGGTCCGGAGTCATCGTTTTTCATCACAAAAAGAATTTTTCGGACTATACCAAAAATGATTCAAAATGTCAAATGGATCGTGCCTCATGTTGAATAACCACTTTTTAACCCCTCAGAGAGACCAAAATTGCCATTTTTACAGAGTTTTGCTTACACAAAAGCTTCAATTTTGACCAATTTCAGGCACGTAAATGACTTTAAACACACTTATTTTAGTTGAAAAAGACTTAATTCACATCCAACAGTGGTTTGGAGTCAAAAGATTAAATGTTAAAATTTCATCGATATGGACCATTTTGGGGACGTTCGACAGGTCCGGAGTCATCGTTTTTCATCAGAAAATGAATTTTTCGGACTATACCAAAAATGATTCAAAATGTCAAATTGATCGTGCCTCATGTTGAATAACCACTTTTTAACCCCTCAGAGTGACCAAAATTGCCATTTTTACAGAGTTTTGCTTACTCAAAAGTTTAAATTTTGACCAATTTCAGGCACATAAATGACTTTAAACACACTTATTTTAGTTGAATAAGTCATAATTCACATCCAACAGTTGTTTGGAGTCAAAAGATTAAATGTTAAAATTTCATCGATATGGACCATTTTGGGGACGTTCGACAGGTCTGGAGTTATCGTTTTTCATCAGAAAATGAATTTTTCGGACTATACCAAAAATTATTCAAAATGTCAAATAGATCGTGCCTCATGTTGAATAACCACTTTTTAACCCTCAGAGTGACCAAAATTGCCATTTTTACAGAGTTTTGCTTACTCAAAAGCTTCAATTTTGACCAATTTCAGGCACGTAAATGACTTTAAACACACTTATTTTAGTTGAAAAAGACTTAATTCACATTCAACAGTCGTTTGGAGTCAAAAGATTAAATGTTAAAATTTCATTGATATGGACCATTTTGGGGACGTTCGACAGGTCCGGAGTCATCGTTTTTCATCAGAAAATGAATTTTTCGGACTGTACCAAAAATGATTCAAAATGTCAAATGGATCGTGCCTCATGTTGAATAACCACTTTTTAACCCCTCAGAGTGACCAAAATTGCCATTTTTACAGAGTTTTGCTTACACAAAAGCTTCAATTTTGACCAATTTCAGGCAAATAAATGACTTTAAACACACTTATTTTAGTTGAAAAAGACTTAATTCACATCCAACAGTCGTTTGGAGTCAAAAGATTAAATGTTAAAATTTCATCGATATGGACCATTTTGTGGACGATCGACAGGTCCGGAGTCATCGTTTTTCATCAGAAAATGAATTTTTCAGACTATATCAAAAATGATTCAAAATGCCAAAGTGATCGTGCCTCATGTTGAATAACGACTTTTTAACCCCTCAGAGTGACCAAAATTGCCATTTTTACAGAGTTTTGCTTACACAAAAGCTTCAATTTTGACCAATTTCAGGCACATAAATGACTTTAAACACACTTATTTTAGTTGAAAAAGACTTAATTCACATTCAACAGTCGTTTGGAGTCAAAAGATTAAATGTTAAAATTTCATCGATATGGACCATTTTGGGGATGTTCGACAGGTCCGGAGTCATCGTTTTTCATCAGAAAATGAATTTTTCGGACTATACCAAAAATGATTCAAAATGTGAAATGGATCGTGCCTCATGTTGAATAACCACTTTTTAACCCCTCAGAGTGACCGAAATTGCCATTTTTACAGAGTTTTGCTTACACAAAAGCTTCAATTTTGACCAATTTCAGGCACATAAATGACTTTAAACACACTTATTTTAGTTGAAAAAGTCATAATTCACATCCAACAGTCATTTGGAGTCAAAAGATTAAATGTTAAAATTTCAACGATATGGACCATTTTGGGGACGTTCGACAGGTCCGGAGTCATCGTTTTTCATCAGAAAATGAATTTTTCGGACTATACCAAAAATGATTCAAAATGTCAAATGGATCGTGCCTCATGTTGAATAACCACTTTTTAACCCCTCAGAGTGACCAAAATTGCCATTTTTACAGAGTTTTGCTTACACAAAAGCTTCAATTTTGACCAATTTCAGGCACATAAATGACTTTAAACAAACTTATTTTAGTTGAAAAGTCATAATTCACATCCAACAGTCGTTTGGAGTCAAAAGATTAAATGTTAAAATTCCAACGATATGGACCATTTTGGGGACGTTCGACAGGTCCGGAGTCATCGTTTTTCATCAGAAAATGAATTTTTCGGACTATACCAAAAATGATTCAAAATGTCAAATGGATCGTGCCTCATGTTGAATAACCACTTTTTAACCCCTCAGAGAGACCAAAATTGCCATTTATACAGAGTTTTGCTTACACAAAAGCTTCAATTTTGACCAATTTCAGGCACGTAAATGACTTTAAACACACTTATTTTAGTTGAAAAAGACTTAATTCACATCCAACAGTGGTTTGGAGTCAAAAGATTAAATGTTAAAATTTCATCGATATGGACCATTTTGGGGACGTTCGACAGGTCCGGAGTCATCGTTTTTCATCAGAAAATGAATTTTTCGAACTGTACCAAAAATGATTCAAAATGTCAAATTGATCGTGCCTCATGTTGAATAACCTCTTTTTAACCCCTCAGAGTGACCAAAATTGCCATTTTTACAGAGTTTTGCTTACACAAAAGCTTCAATTTTGACCAATTTCAGGCACATAAATGACTTTAAACACACTTATTTTAGTTGAAAAAGACTTAATTCACATCCAACAGTCGTTTGGAGTCAAAAGATTAAATGTTAAAATTTCATCGATATGGACCATTTTGGGGACGTTCGACAGGTCCGGAGTCATCGTTTTTCATCAGAAAATGAATTTTTCGGACTATATCAAAAATGATTCAAAATGCCAAAGTGATCGTGCCTCATGTTGAATAAAGACTTTTTAACCCCTCAGAGTGACCAAAATTGCCATTTTTACAGAGTTTTGCTTACACAAAAGCTTCAATTTTGACCAATTTCAGGCACATAAATGACTTTAAACACACTTATTTTAGTTGAAAAAGACTTAATTCACATCCAACAGTCGTTTGGAGTCAAAAGATTAAATGTTAAAATTTCATCGATATGGACCATTTTGGGGACGTTCGACAGGTCCGGAGTCATCGTTTTTCATCAGAAAATGAATTTTTCGGACTATACCAAAAATGATTCAAAATGTCAAATAGATTGTGCCTCATGTTGAATAACCACTTTTTAACCCCTTAGAGTGACCAAAATTGCCATTTATACAGAGTTTTGCTTACACAAAAGCTTCAATTTTGACCAATTTCAGGCACATAAATGACTTTAAACACACTTATTTTAGTTGAAAAAGACTTAATTCACATCCAACAGTCGTTTGGAGTCAAAAGATTAAATGTTAAAATTTCATCGATAAGGACCATTTTGGGGACGTTCGACAGGTCCGGAGTCATCGTTTTTCATCAGAAAATGAATTTTTCGCACTATACCAAAAATGATTCAAAATGTCAAATTGATCGTGCCTCATGTTGAATAACCACTTTTTAACCCCTCAGAGTGACCAAAATTGCCATTTTTACAGAGTTTTGCTTACTCAAAAGTTTAAATTTTGACCAATTTCAGGCACATAAATGACTTTAAACACACTTATTTTAGTTGAAAAAGTCATAATTCACATCCAACAGTTGTTTGGAGTCAAAAGATTAAATGTTAAAATTTCATCGATATGGACCATTTTGGGGACGTTCGACAGGTCCGGAGTTATCGTTTTTCATCAGAAAATGAATTTTTCGGACTATACCAAAAATGATTCAAAATGTCAAATAGATCGTGCCTCATGTTGAATAACCACTTTTTAACCCCTCAGAGTGACCAAAATTGCCATTTTTACAGAGTTTTGCTTACTCAAAAGCTTCAATTTTGACCAATTTCAGGCACGTAAATGACTTTAAACACACTTATTTTAGTTGAAAAAGACTTAATTCACATCCAACAGTGGTTTGGAGTCAAAAGATTAAATGTTAAAATTTCATCAATATGGACCATTTTGGGGACGTTCGACAGGTCCGGAGTCATCGTTTTTCATCAGAAAATGAATTTTTCGGACTGTACCAAAAATGATTCAAAATGTCAAATGGATCGTGCCTCATGTTGAATAACCACTTTTTAACCCCTCAGAGAGACCAAAATTGCCATTTATACAGAGTTTTGCTTACACAAAAGCTTCAATTTTGACCAATTTCAGGCACGTAAATGACTTTAAACACACTTATTTTAGTTGAAAAAGACTTAATTCACATCCAACAGTGGTTTGGAGTCAAAAGATTAAATGTTAAAATTTCATCGATATGGACCATTTTGGGGACGTTCGACAGGTCCGGAGTCATCGTTTTTCATCAGAAAATGAATTTTTCGAACTGTACCAAAAATGATTCAAAATGTCAAATTGATCGTGCCTCATGTTGAATAACCTCTTTTTAACCCCTCAGAGTGACCAAAATTGCCATTTTTACAGAGTTTTGCTTACACAAAAGCTTCAATTTTGACCAATTTCAGGCACATAAATGACTTTAAACACACTTATTTTAGTTGAAAAAGACTTAATTCACATCCAACAGTCGTTTGGAGTCAAAAGATTAAATGTTAAAATTTCATCGATATGGACCATTTTGGGGACGTTCGACAGGTCCGGAGTCATCGTTTTTCATCAGAAAATGAATTTTTCGGACTATATCAAAAATGATTCAAAATGCCAAAGTGATCGTGCCTCATGTTGAATAAAGACTTTTTAACCCCTCAGAGTGACCAAAATTGCCATTTTTACAGAGTTTTGCTTACACAAAAGCTTCAATTTTGACCAATTTCAGGCACATAAATGACTTTAAACACACTTATTTTAGTTGAAAAAGACTTAATTCACATCCAACAGTCGTTTGGAGTCAAAAGATTAAATGTTAAAATTTCATCGATATGGACCATTTTGGGGACGTTCGACAGGTCCGGAGTCATCGTTTTTCATCAGAAAATGAATTTTTCGGACTATACCAAAAATGATTCAAAATGTCAAATAGATTGTGCCTCATGTTGAATAACCACTTTTTAACCCCTTAGAGTGACCAAAATTGCCATTTATACAGAGTTTTGCTTACACAAAAGCTTCAATTTTGACCAATTTCAGGCACATAAATGACTTTAAACACACTTATTTTAGTTGAAAAAGACTTAATTCACATCCAACAGTCGTTTGGAGTCAAAAGATTAAATGTTAAAATTTCATCGATAAGGACCATTTTGGGGACGTTCGACAGGTCCGGAGTCATCGTTTTTCATCAGAAAATGAATTTTTCGCACTATACCAAAAATGATTCAAAATGTCAAATTGATCGTGCCTCATGTTGAATAACCACTTTTTAACCCCTCAGAGTGACCAAAATTGCCATTTTTACAGAGTTTTGCTTACTCAAAAGCTTCAATTTTGACCAATTTCAGGCACGTAAATGACTTTAAACACACTTATTTTAGTTGAAAAAGACTTAATTCACATCCAACAGTGGTTTGGAGTCAAAAGATTAAATGTTAAAATTTCATCGATATGGACCATTTTGGGGACATTCGACAGGTCCGGAGTCATCGTTTTTCATCAGAAAATGAATTTTTCGGACTATACCAAAAATGATTCAAAATGTCAAATGGATCGTGCCTCATGTTGAATAACCACTTTTTAACCCCTCAGAGTGACCAAAATTGCCATTTTTACAGAGTTTTGCTTACACAAAAGCTTCAATTTTGACCAATTTCAGGCACATAAATGACTTTAAACACACTTATTTTAGTTGAAAAAGTCATAATTCACATCCAACAGTCGTTTGGAGTCAAAAGATTAAATGTTAAAATTTCAACGATATGGACCATTTTGGGGACGTTCGACAGGTCCGGAGTCATCGTTTTTCATCAGAAAATGAATTTTTCGGACTATACCAAAAATGATTCAAAATGTCAAATGGATCGTGCCTCATGTTGAATAACCACTTTTTAACCCCTCAGAGAGACCAAAATTGCCATTTATACAGAGTTTTGCTTACACAAAAGCTTCAATTTTGACCAATTTCAGGCACGTAAATGACTTTAAACACACTTATTTTAGTTGAAAAAGACTTAATTCACATCCAACAGTGGTTTGGAGTCAAAAGATTAAATGTTAAAATTTCATCGATATGGACCATTTTGGGGACGTTCGACAGGTCCGGAGTCATCGTTTTTCATCAGAAAATGAATTTTTCGAACTGTACCAAAAATGATTCAAAATGTCAAATTGATTGTGCCTCATGTTGAATAACCTCTTTTTAACCCCTCAGAGTGACCAAAATTGCCATTTTTACAGAGTTTTGCTTACACAAAAGCTTCAATTTTGACCAATTTCAGGCACATAAATGACTTTAAACACACTTATTTTAGTTGAAAAAGATTTAATTCACATCCAACAGTCGTTTGGAGTCAAAAGATTAAATGTTAAAATTTCATCGATATGGACCATTTTGGGGACGTTCGACAGGTCCGGAGTCATCGTTTTTCATCAGAAAATGAATTTTTTGGACTATATCAAAAATGATTCAAAATGCCAAAGTGATCGTGCCTCATGTTGAATAAAGACTTTTTAACCCCTCAGAGTGACCAAAATTGCCATTTTTACAGAGTTTTGCTTACACAAAAGCTTCAATTTTGACCAATTTCAGGCACATAAATGACTTTAAACACACTTATTTTAGTTGAAAAAGACTTAATTCACATCCAACAGTCGTTTGGAGTCAAAAGATTAAATGTTAAAATTTCATCGATATGGACCATTTTGGGGACGTTCGACAGGTCCGGAGTCATCGTTTTTCATCAGAAAATGAATTTTTCGGACTATACCAAAAATGATTCAAAATGTCAAATAGATTGTGCCTCATGTTGAATAACCACTTTTTAACCCCTTAGAGTGACCAAAATTGCCATTTTTACAGAGTTTTGCTTACACAAAAGCTTCAATTTTGACCAATTTCAGGCACATAAATGACTTTAAACACACTTATTTTAGTTGAAAAAGACTTAATTCACATCCAACAGTCGTTTGGAGTCAAAAGATTAAATGTTAAAATTTAATCGATAAGGACCATTTTGGGGACGTTCGACAGGTCCGGAGTCATCGTTTTTCATCAGAAAATGAATTTTTCGGACTATACCAAAAATGATTCAAAATGTCAAATAGATTGTGCCTCATGTTGAATAACCACTTTTTAACCCCTTAGAGTGACCAAAATTGCCATTTTTACAGAGTTTTGCTTACACAAAAGCTTCAATTTTGACCAATTTCAGGCACATAAATGACTTTAAACACACTTATTTTAGTTGAAAAAGACTTAATTCACATCCAACAGTCGTTTGGAGTCAAAAGATTAAATGTTAAAATTTCATCGATAAGGACCATTTTGGGGACGTTCGACATGTCCGGAGTCATCGTTTTTCATCAGAAAATGAATTTTTCGCACTATACCAAAAATGATTCAAAATGTCAAATTGATCGTGCCTCATGTTGAATAACCACTTTTTAACCCCTCAGAGTGACCAAAATTGCCATTTTTACAGAGTTTTGCTTACTCAAAAGTTTAAATTTTGACCAATTTCAGGCACATAAATGACTTTAAACACACTTATTTTAGTTGAAAAAGTCATAATTCACATCCAACAGTTGTTTGGAGTCAAAAGATTAAATGTTAAAATTTCATCGATATGGACCATTTTGGGGACGTTCGACAGGTCCGGAGTTATCGTTTTTCATCAGAAAATGAATTTTTTGGACTATACCAAAAATGATTCAAAATGTCAAATAGATCGTGCCTCATGTTGAATAACCACTTTTTAACCCCTCAGAGTGACCAAAATTGCCATTTTTACAGAGTTTTGCTTACTCAAAAGCTTCAATTTTGACCAATTTCAGGCACGTAAATGACCTTAAACACACTTATTTTAGTTGAAAAAGACTTAATTCACATCCAACAGTGGTTTGGAGTCAAAAGATTAAATGTTAAAATTTCATCAATATGGACCATTTTGGGGACGTTCGACAGGTCCGGAGTCATCGTTTTTCATCAGAAAATGAATTTTTCGGACTGTACCAAAAATGATTCAAAATGTCAAATGGATCGTGCCTCATGTTGAATAACCACTTTTTAACCCCTCAAAGTGACCAAAATTGCCATTTTTACAGAGTTTTGCTTACACAAAAGCTTCAATTTTGACCAATTTCAGGCACATAAATGACTTTAAACACACTTATTTTAGTTGAAAAAGACTTAATTCACATTCAACAGTCGTTTGGAGTCAAAAGATTAAATGTTAAAATTTCATCCATATGGAACATTTTGGGGACGTTCGACAGGTCCGGAGTCATCGTTTTTCATCAGAAAATGAATTTTTCGGACTGTACCAAAAATGATTCAAAATGTCAAATGGATCGTGCCTCATGTTGAAGAACCACTTTTTAACCCCTCAGAGTGACCAAAATTGCCATTTTTACAGAGTTTTGCTTACACAAAAGCTTCAATTTTGACCAATTTCAGGCACATAAATGACTTTAAACACACTTATTTTAGTTGAAAAAGACTTAATTCACATCCAACAGTCGTTTGGAGTCAAAAGATTAAATGTTAAAATTTCATCGATATGGACCATTTTGGGGACATTCGACAGGTCCGGAGTCATCGTTTTTCATCAGAAAATGAATTTTTCGGACTATACCAAAAATGATTCAAAATGTCAAATGGATCGTGCCTCATGTTGAATAACCACTTTTTAACCCCTCAGAGTGACCAAAATTGCCATTTTTACAGAGTTTTGCTTACACAAAAGCTTCAATTTTGACCAATTTCAGGCACATAAATGACTTTAAACACACTTATTTTAGTTGAAAAAGTAATAATTCACATCCAACAGTGGTTTGGAGTCAAAAGATTAAATGTTAAAATTTCAACGATATGGACCATTTTGGGGACGTTCGACAGGTCCGGAGTCATCGTTTTTCATCACAAAAAGAATTTTTCGGACTATACCAAAAATGATTCAAAATGTCAAATGGATCGTGCCTCATGTTGAATAACCACTTTTTAACCCCTCAGAGAGACCAAAATTGCCATTTTTACAGAGTTTTGCTTACACAAAAGCTTCAATTTTGACCAATTTCAGGCACGTAAATGACTTTAAACACACTTATTTTAGTTGAAAAAGACTTAATTCACATCCAACAGTGGTTTGGAGTCAAAAGATTAAATGTTAAAATTTCATCGATATGGACCATTTTGGGGACGTTCGACAGGTCCGGAGTCATCGTTTTTCATCAGAAAATGAATTTTTCGGACTATACCAAAAATGATTCAAAATGTCAAATTGATCGTGCCTCATGTTGAATAACCACTTTTTAACCCCTCAGAGTGACCAAAATTGCCATTTTTACAGAGTTTTGCTTACTCAAAAGTTTAAATTTTGACCAATTTCAGGCACATAAATGACTTTAAACACACTTATTTTAGTTGAATAAGTCATAATTCACATCCAACAGTCGTTTGGAGTCAAAAGATTAAATGTTAAAATTTCATCGATATGGACCATTTTGGGGACGTTCGACAGGTCCGGAGTTATCGTTTTTCATCAGAAAATGAATTTTTCGGACTATACCAAAAATTATTCAAAATGTCAAATAGATCGTGCCTCATGTTGAATAACCACTTTTTAACCCCTCAGAGTGACCAAAATTGCCATTTTTACAGAGTTTTGCTTACTCAAAAGCTTCAATTTTGACCAATTTCAGGCACGTAAATGACTTTAAACACACTTATTTTAGTTGAAAAAGACTTAATTCACATTCAACAGTCGTTTGGAGTCAAAAGATTAAATGTTAAAATTTCATCGATATGGACCATTTTGGGGACGTTCGACAGGTCCGGAGTCATCGTTTTTCATCAGAAAATAAATTTTTCGGACTGTACCAAAAATGATTCAAAATGTCAAATGGATCGTGCCTCATGTTGAATAACCACTTTTTAACCCCTCAGAGTGACCAAAATTGCCATTTTTACAGAGTTTTGCTTACACAAAAGCTTCAATTTTGACCAATTTCAGGCACATAAATGACTTTAAACACACTTATTTTAGTTGAAAAAGACTTAATTCACATCCAACAGTCGTTTGGAGTCAAAAGATTAAATGTTAAAATTTCATCGATATGGACCATTTTGTGGACGATCGACAGGTCCGGAGTCATCGTTTTTCATCAGAAAATGAATTTTTCAGACTATATCAAAAATGATTCAAAATGCCAAAGTGATCGTGCCTCATGTTGAATAACGACTTTTTAACCCCTCAGAGTGACCAAAATTGCCATTTTTACAGAGTTTTGCTTACACAAAAGCTTCAATTTTGACCAATTTCAGGCACATAAATGACTTTAAACACACTTATTTTAGTTGAAAAAGACTTAATTCACATTCAACAGTCGTTTGGAGTCAAAAGATTAAATGTTACAATTTCAGCGATATGGACCATTTTGGGGACGTTCGACAGGTCCGGAGTCATCGTTTTTCATCAGAAAATGAATTTTTCGGACTGTACCAAAAATGATTCAAAATGTCAAATGGATCGTGCCTCATGTTGAATAACCACTTTTTAACCCCTCAGAGTGACCAAAATTGCCATTTTTACAGAGTTTTGCTTACACAAAAGCTTCAATTTTGACCAATTTCAGGCACATAAATGACTTTAAACACACTTATTTTAGTTGAAAAAGACTTAATTCACATTCAACAGTCGTTTGGAGTCAAAAGATTAAATTTTAAAATTTCATCCATATGGACCATTTTGGGGACGTTCGACAGGTCCGGAGTCATCGTTTTTCATCAGAAAATGAATTTTTTGGACTGTACCAAAAATGATTCAAAATGTCAAATGGATCGTGCCTCATGTTGAATAACCACTTTTTAACCCCTCAGAGTGACCAAAATTGCCATTTTTACAGAGTTTTGCTTACACAAAAGCTTCAATTTTGACCAATTTCAGGCACATAAATGACTTTAAACACACTTATTTTAATTGAAAAAGACTTAATTCACATCCAACAGTCGTTTGGAGTCAAAAGATTAAATGTTAAAATTTCATCGATAAGGACCATTTTGGGGACGTTCGACAGGTCCGGGGTCATCGTTTTTCATCAGAAAATGAATTTTTCGGACTATACCAAAAATGATTCAAAATGTCAAATAGATTGTGCCTCATGTTGAATAACCACTTTTTAACCCCTTAGAGTGACCAAAATTGCCATTTTTACAGAGTTTTGCTTACACAAAAGCTTCAATTTTGACCAATTTCAGGCACATAAATGACTTTAAACACACTTATTTTAGTTGAAAAAGACTTAATTCACATTCAACAGTCGTTTGGAGTCAAAAGATTAAATGTTAAAATTTCATCGATAAGGACCATTTTGGGGACGTTCGACATGTCCGGAGTCATCGTTTTTCATCAGAAAATGAATTTTTCGCACTATACCAAAAATGATTCAAAATGTCAAATTGATCGTGCCTCATGTTGAATAACCACTTTTTAACCCCTCAGAGTGACCAAAATTGCCATTTTTACAGAGTTTTGCTTACTCAAAAGTTTAAATTTTGACCAATTTCAGGCACATAAATGACTTTAAACACACTTATTTTAGTTGAAAAAGTCATAATTCACATCCAACAGTTGTTTGGAGTCAAAAGATTAAATGTTAAAATTTCATCGATATGGACCATTTTGGGGACGTTCGACAGGTCCGGAGTTATCGTTTTTCATCAGAAAATGAATTTTTCGGACTATACCAAAAATGATTCAAAATGTCAAATAGATCGTGCCTCATGTTGAATAACCACTTTTTAACCCCTCAGAGTGACCAAAATTGCCATTTTTACAGAGTTTTGCTTACTCAAAAGCTTCAATTTTGACCAATTTCAGGCACGTAAATGACTTTAAACACACTTATTTTAGTTGAAAAAGACTTAATTCACATCCAACAGTGGTTTGGAGTCAAAAGATTAAATGTTAAAATTTCATCAATATGGACCATTTTGGGGACGTTCAACAGGTCCGGAGTCATCGTTTTTCATCAGAAAATGAATTTTTCGGACTGTACCAAAAATGATTCAAAATGTCATATGGATCGTGCCTCATGTTGAATAACCACTTTTTAACCCCTCAGAGTGACCAAAATTGCCATTTTTACAGAGTTTTGCTTACACAAAAGCTTCAATTTTGACCAATTTCAGGCACATAAATGAGTTTAAACACACTTATTTTAGTTGAAAAAGACTTAATTCACATCCAACAGTCGTTTGGAGTCAAAAGATTAAATGTTAAAATTTCATCGATATGGACCATTTTGGGGACATTCGACAGGTCCGGAGTCATCGTTTTTCATCAGAAAATGAATTTTTCGGACTATACCAAAAATGATTCAAAATGTCAAATGGATCGTGCCTCATGTTGAATAACCACTTTTTAACCCCTCAGAGTGACCAAAATTGCCATTTTTACAGAGTTTTGCTTACACAAAAGCTTCAATTTTGACCAATTTCAGGCACATAAATGACTTTAAACACACTTATTTTAGTTGAAAAAGTCATAATTCACATCCAACAGTGGTTTGGAGTCAAAAGATTAAATGTTAAAATTTCAACGATATGGACCATTTTGGGGACGTTCGACAGGTCCGGAGTCATCGTTTTTCATCAGAAAATGAATTTTTCGGACTATACCAAAAATGATTCAAAATGTCAAATTGATCGTGCCTCATGTTGAATAACCACTTTTTAACCCCTCAGAGTGACCAAAATTGCCATTTTTACAGAGTTTTGCTTACTCAAAAGTTTAAATTTTGACCAATTTCAGGCACATAAATGACTTTAAACACACTTATTTTAGTTGAATAAGTCATAATTCACATCCAACAGTCGTTTGGAGTCAAAAGATTAAATGTTAAAATTTCATCGATATGGACCATTTTGGGGACGTTCGACAGGTCCGGAGTTATCGTTTTTCATCAGAAAATGAATTTTTCGGACTATACCAAAAATTATTCAAAATGTCAAATAGATCGTGCCTCATGTTGAATAACCACTTTTTAACCCCTCAGAGTGACCAAAATTGCCATTTTTACAGAGTTTTGCTTACTCAAAAGCTTCAATTTTGACCAATTTCAGGCACGTAAATGACTTTAAACACACTTATTTTAGTTGAAAAAGACTTAATTCACATTCAACAGTCGTTTGGAGTCAAAAGATTAAATGTTAAAATTTCATCTATATGGACCATTTTGGGGACGTTCGACAGGTCCGGAGTCATCGTTTTTCATCAGAAAATGAATTTTTCGGACTGTACCAAAAATGATTCAAAATGTCAAATGGATCGTGCCTCATGTTGAATAACCACTTTTTAACCCCTCAGAGTGACCAAAATTGCCATTTTTACAGAGTTTTGCTTACACAAAAGCTTCAATTTTGACCAATTTCAGGCACATAAATGACTTTAAACACACTTATTTTAGTTGAAAAAGACTTAATTCACATCCAACAGTCGTTTGGAGTCAAAAGATTAAATGTTAAAATTTCATCGATATGGACCATTTTGTGGACGATCGACAGGTCCGGAGTCATCGGTTTTCATCAGAAAATGAATTTTTCAGACTATATCAAAAATGATTCAAAATGCCAAAGTGATCGTGCCTCATGTTGAATAACGACTTTTTAACCCCTCAGAGTGACCAAAATTGCCATTTTTACAGAGTTTTGCTTACACAAAAGCTTCAATTTTGACCAATTTCAGGCACATAAATGACTTTAAACACACTTATTTTAGTTGAAAAAGACTTAATTCACATTCAACAGTCGTTTGGAGTCAAAAGATTAAATGTTAAAATTTCATCGATATGGACCATTTTGGGGACGTTCGACAGGTCCGGAGTCATCGTTTTTCATCAGAAAATGAATTTTTCGGACTGTACCAAAAATGATTAAAAATGTCAAATGGATCGTGCCTCATGTTGAATAACCACTTTTTAACCCCTCAGAGTGACCAAAATTGCCATTTTTACAGAGTTTTGCTTACACAAAAGCTTCAATTTTGACCAATTTCAGGCACATAAATGACTTTAAACACACTTATTTTAGTTGAAAAAGACTTAATTCACATCCAAAAGTCGTTTGGAGTCAAAAGATTAAATGTTAAAATTTCATCGATATGGACCATTTTGGGGACGTTCGACAGGTCCGGAGTCATCGTTTTTCATCAGAAAATGAATCCTTCGGACTATACCAAAAATTATTCAAAATGTGAAATGGATCGTGCCTCATGTTGAATAACCACTTTTTAAACCCTCAGAGTGACCAAAATTGCCGATTTTACAGAGTTTTGCTTACACAAAAGCTTCAATTTTGACCAATTTCAGGTACATAAATGACTTTAAACACACTTATTTTAGTTGAAAAAGACTTAATTCACATCCAACAGTCGTTTGGAGTCAAAATATTAAATGTTAAAATTTCATCGATATGGACCATTTTGGGGACATTCGACAGGTCCGGAGTCATCGTTTTTCATCAGAAAATGAATTTTTCGGACTATACCAAAAATGATTCAAAATGTCAAATGGATCGTGCCTCATGTTGAATAACCACTTTTTAACCCCTCAGAGTGACCAAAATTGCCATTTTTACAGAGTTTTGCTTACACAAAAGCTTCAATTTTGACCAATTTCAGGCACATAAATGACTTTAAACACACTTATTTTAGTTGAAAAAGTCATAATTCACATCCAACAGTGGTTTGTAGTCCAAAGATTAAATGTTAAAATTTCAACGATATGGACCATTTTGGGGACGTTCAACAGGTCCGGAGTCATCGTTTTTCATCACAAAAAGAATTTTTCAGACTATACCAAAAATGATTCAAAATGTCAAATGGATCGTGCCTCATGTTGAATAACCACTTTTTAACCCCTCAGAGAGACCAAAATTGCCATTTTTACAGAGTTTTGCTTACACAAAAGCTTCAATTTTGACCAATTTCAGGCACGTAAATGACTTTAAACACACTTATTTTAGTTGAAAAAGACTTAATTCACATTCAACAGTCGTTTGGAGTCAAAAGATTAAATGTTAAAATTTCATCGATATGGACCATTTTGGGGACGTTCGACAGGTCCGGAGTCATCGTTTTTCATCAGAAAATGAATTTTTCGGACTGTACCAAAAATGATTCAAAATGTCAAATGGATCGTGCCTCATGTTGAATAACCACTTTTTAACCCCTCAGAGTGACCAAAATTGCCATTTTTACAGAGTTTTGCTTACACAAAAGCTTCAATTTTGACCAATTTCAGGCACATAAATGACTTTAAACACACTTATTTTAGTTGAAAAAGACTTAATTCACATCCAACAGTCATTTGGAGTCAAAAGATTAAATGTTAACATTTCATCGATATGGACCATTTTGTGGACGATCGACAGGTCCGGAGTCATCGTTTTTCATCAGAAAATGAATTTTTCAGACTATATCAAAAATGATTCAAAATGCCAAAGTGATCGTGCCTCATGTTGAATAACGACTTTTTAACCCCTCAGAGTGACCAAAATTGCCATTTTTACAGAGTTTTGCTTACTCAAAGCTTCAATTTTGACCAATTTCAGGCACATAAAGGACTTTAAACACACTTATTTTAGTTGAGAAAGTCATAATTCACATCCAACAGTCGTTTGGAGTCAAAAGATTAAATGTTAAAACTTCATCGATATGGACCATTTTGGGGACGTTCGACAGGTCCGGAGTCATCGTTTTTCATCAGAAAATGAATTTTTCGGACTGTACCAAAAATGATTCAAAATGTCAAATGGATCGTGCCTCATGTTGAATAACCACTTTTTAACCCCTCAGAGTGACCAAAATTGCCATTTTTACAGAGTTTTGCTTACACAAAAGCTTCAATTTTGACCAATTTCAGGCACATAAATGACTTTAAACACACTTATTTTAGTTGAAAAAGACTTAATTCACATTCAACAGTCGTTTGGAGTCAAAAGATTAAATGTTAAAATTTCATCCATATGGACCATTTTGGGGACGTTCGACAGGTCCGGAGTCATCGTTTTTCATCAGAAAATGAATTTTTCGGACTGTACCAAAAATGATTCAAAATGTCAAATGGATCGTGCCTCATGTTGAATAACCACTTTTTAACCCCTCAGAGTGACCAAAATTGCCATTTTTACAGAGTTTTGCTTACACAAAAGCTTCAATTTTGACCAATTTCAGGCACATAAATGACTTTAAACACACTTATTTTAGTTGAAAAAGTCATAATTCACATCCAACAGTGGTTTGGAGTCAAAAGATTAAATGTTAAAATTTCAACGATATGGACCATTTTGGGGACGTTCGACAGGTCCGGAGTCATCGTTTTTCATCACAAAAAGAATTTTTCGGACTATACCAAAAATGATTCAAAATGTCAAATAGATTGTGCCTCATGTTGAATAACCACTTTTTAACCCCTCAGAGTGACCAAAATTGCCATTTTTACAGAGTTTTGCTTACACAAAAGCTTCAATTTTGACCAATTTCAGGCACATAAATGACTTTAAACACACTTATTTTAGTTGAAAAAGACTTAATTCACATCCAACAGTCGTTTGGAGTCAAAAGATTAAATGTTAAAATTTCATCGATATGGACCATTTTGGGGCCGTTCGACAGGTCCGGAGTCATCGTTTTTCATCAGAAAATGAATTTTTCGGACTGTACCAAAAATGATTCAAAATGTCAAATGGATCGTGCCTCATGTTGAATAACCACTTTTTAACCCCTCAGAGTGACCAAAATTGCCATTTTTACAGAGTTTTGCTTACACAAAAGCTTCAATTTTGACCAATTTCAGGCACATAAATGACTTTAAACACACTTATTTTAGTTGAAAAAGTCATAATTCACATCCAACAGTGGTTTGGAGTCAAAAGATTAAATGTTAAATTTTCAACGATATGGACCATTTTGGGGACGTTCGACAGGTCCGGAGTCATCGTTTTTCATCACAAAAAGAATTTTTCGGACTATACCAAAAATGATTCAAAATGTCAAATAGATTGTGCCTCATGTTGAATAACCACTTTTTAACCCCTCAGAGTGACCAAAATTGCCATTTTTACAGAGTTTTGCTTACACAAAAGCTTCAATTTTGACCAATTTCAGGCACATAAATGACTTTAAACACACTTATTTTAGTTGAAAAAGACTTAATTCACATCCAACAGTCGTTTGGTGTCAAAAGATTAAATGTTAAAATTTCATCGATATGGACCATTTTGGGGCCGTTCGACAGGTCCGGAGTCATCGTTTTTCATCAGAAAATGAATTCTTCGGACTATACCAAAAATGATTCAAAATGTGAAATGGATCGTGCCTCATGTTGAATAACCACTTTTTAACCCCTCAGAGTGACCAAAATTGCCATTTTTACAGAGTTTTGCTTACACAAAAGCTTCAATTTTGACCAATTTCAGGCACATAAATGACTTTAAACACACTTATTTTAGTTGAAAAAGACTTAATTCACATCCAACAGTCGTTTGGAGTCAAAAGATTAAATGTTAAAATTTCATCGATATGGACCATTTTGGGGACGTTCGACATGTCCGGAGTCATCGTTTTTCATCAGAAAATGAATTTTTCGCACTATACCAAAAATGATTCAAAATGTCAAATTGATCGTGCCTCATGTTGAATAACCACTTTTTAACCCCTCAGAGTGACCAAAATTGCCATTTTTACAGAGTTTTGCTTACTCAAAAGTTTAAATTTTGACCAATTTCAGGCACATAAATGACTTTAAACACACTTATTTTAGTTGAAAAAGTCATAATTCACATCCAACAGTTGTTTGGAGTCAAAAGATTAAATGTTAAAATTTCATCGATATGGACCATTTTGGGGACGTTCGACAGGTCCGGAGTTATCGTTTTTCATCAGAAAATGAATTTTTCGGACTGTACCAAAAATGATTCAAAATGTCAAATGGATCGTGCCTCATGTTGAATAACCACTTTTTAACCCCTCAGAGTGACCAAAATTGCCATTTTTACAGAGTTTTGCTTACACAAAAGCTTCAATTTTGACCAATTTCAGGCACATAAATGACTTTAAACACACTTATTTTAGTTGAAAAAGACTTAATTCACATTCAACAGTCGTTTGGAGTCAAAAGATTAAATGTTAAAATTTCATCCATATGGACCATTTTGGGGACGTTCGACAGGTCCGGAGTCATCGTTTTTCATCAGAAAATGAATTTTTCGGACTGTACCAAAAATGATTCAAAATGTCAAATGGATCGAGCCTCATGTTGAATAACCACTTTTTAACCCCTCAGAGTGACCAAAATTGCCATTTTTACAGAGTTTTGCTTACACAAAAGCTTCAATTTTGACCAATTTCAGGCACATAAATGACTTTAAACACACTTATTTTAGTTGAAAAAGACTTAATTCACATCCAACAGTCGTTTGGAGTCAAAAGATTAAATGTTAAAATTTCATCGATATGGACCATTTTGGGGACGTTCGACAGGTCCGGAGTCATCGTTTTTCATCAGAAAATGAATTCTTCGGACTATACCAAAAATGATTCAAAATGTCAAATTGATCGTGCCTCATGTTGAATAACCACTTTTAACCCCTCAGAGTGACCAAAATTGCCATTTTTACAGAGTTTTGCTTACACAAAAGCTTCAATTTTGACCAATTTCAGGTACATAAATGACTTTAAACACACTTATTTTAGTTGAAAAAGACTTAATTCACATCCAACAGTCGTTTGGAGTCAAAATATTAAATGTAAAAATTTCATCGATATGGACCATTTTGGGGACATTCGACAGGTCCGGAGTCATCGTTTTTCATCAGAAAATGAATTTTTCGGACTATACCAAAAATGATTCAAAATGTCAAATGGATCGTGCCTCATGTTGAATAACCACTTTTTAACCCCTCAGAGAGACCAAAATTGCCATTTTTACAGAGTTTTGCTTACACAAAAGCTTCAATTTTGACCAATTTCAGGCACGTAAATGACTTTAAACACACTTATTTTAGTTGAAAAAGACTTAATTCACATCCAACAGTGGTTTGGAGTCAAAAGATTAAATGTTAAAATTTCATCGATATGGACCATTTTGGGGACGTTCGACAGGTCCGGAGTCATCGTTTTTCATCAGAAAATGAATTTTTCGGACTATACCAAAAATGATTCAAAATGTCAAATTGATCGTGCCTCATGTTGAATAACCACTTTTTAACCCCTCAGAGTGACCAAAATTGCCATTTTTACAGAGTTTTGCTTACTCAAAAGTTTAAATTTTGACCAATTTCAGGCACATAAATGACTTTAAACACACTTATTTTAGTTGAATAAGTCATAATTCACATCCAACAGTCGTTTGGAGTCAAAAGATTAAATGTTAAAATTTCATCGATATGGACCATTTTGGGGACGTTCGACAGGTCCGGAGTTATCGTTTTTCATCAGAAAATGAATTTTTCGGACTATACCAAAAATTATTCAAAATGTCAAATAGATCGTGCCTCATGTTGAATAACCACTTTTTAACCCCTCAGAGTGACCAAAATTGCCATTTTTACAGAGTTTTGCTTACACAAAAGCTTCAATTTTGACCAATTTCAGGCACATAAATGACTTTAAACACACTTATTTTAGTTGAAAAAGACTTAATTCACATCCAACAGTCGTTTGGAGTCAAAAGATTAAATGTTAAAATTTCATCGATATGGACCATTTTGGGGACGTTCGACAGGTCCGGAGTCATCGTTTTTCATCAGAAAATGAATTTTTCGGACTATACCAAAAATGATTCAAAATGTCAAATTGATCGTGCCTCATGTTGAATAACCACTTTTAACCCCTCAGAGTGACCAAAATTGCCATTTTTACAGAGTTTTGCTTACACAAAAGCTTCAATTTTGACCAATTTCAGGTACATAAATGACTTTAAACACACTTATTTTAGTTGAAAAAGACTTAATTCACATTCAACAGTCGTTTGGAGTCAAAAGATTAAATGTTAAAATTTCATCCATATGGACCATTTTGGGGACGTTCGACAGGTCCGGAGTCATCGTTTTTCATCAGAAAATGAATTTTTCGGACTGTACCAAAAATGATTCAAAATGTCAAATGGATCGTGCCTCATGTTGAATAACCACTTTTTAACCCCTCAGAGTGACCAAAATTGCCATTTTTACAGAGTTTTGCTTACACAAAAGCTTCAATTTCGACCAATTTCAGGCACATAAATGACTTTAAACACACTTATTTTAGTTGAAAAAGACTTAATTCACATCCAACAGTCGTTTGGAGTCAAAAGATTAAATGTTAAAATTTCATCGATATGGACCATTTTGGGGACGTTCGACAGGTCCGGAGTCATCGTTTTTCATCAGAAAATGAATTCTTCGGACTATACCAAAAATGATTCAAAATGTCAAATTGATCGTGCCTCATGTTGAATAACCACTTTTAACCCCTCAGAGTGACCAAAATTGCCATTTTTACAGAGTTTTGCTTACACAAAAGCTTCAATTTTGACCAATTTCAGGTACATAAATGACTTTAAACACACTTATTTTAGTTGAAAAAGACTTAATTCACATCCAACAGTCGTTTGGAGTCAAAATATTAAATGTAAAAATTTCATCGATATGGACCATTTTGGGGACATTCGACAGGTCCGGAGTCATCGTTTTTCATCAGAAAATGAATTTTTCGGACTATACCAAAAATGATTCAAAATGTCAAATGGATCGTGCCTCATGTTGAATAACCACTTTTTAACCCCTCAGAGAGACCAAAATTGCCATTTTTACAGAGTTTTGCTTACACAAAAGCTTCAATTTTGACCAATTTCAGGCACGTAAATGACTTTAAACACACTTATTTTAGTTGAAAAAGACTTAATTCACATCCAACAGTGGTTTGGAGTCAAAAGATTAAATGTTAAAATTTCATCGATATGGACCATTTTGGGGACGTTCGACAGGTCCGGAGTCATCGTTTTTCATCAGAAAATGAATTTTTCGGACTATACCAAAAATGATTCAAAATGTCAAATTGATCGTGCCTCATGTTGAATAACCACTTTTTAACCCCTCAGAGTGACCAAAATTGCCATTTTTACAGAGTTTTGCTTACTCAAAAGTTTAAATTTTGACCAATTTCAGGCACATAAATGACTTTAAACACACTTATTTTAGTTGAATAAGTCATAATTCACATCCAACAGTCGTTTGGAGTCAAAAGATTAAATGTTAAAATTTCATCGATATGGACCATTTTGGGGACGTTCGACAGGTCCGGAGTTATCGTTTTTCATCAGAAAATGAATTTTTCGGACTATACCAAAAATTATTCAAAATGTCAAATAGATCGTGCCTCATGTTGAATAACCACTTTTTAACCCCTCAGAGTGACCAAAATTGCCATTTTTACAGAGTTTTGCTTACACAAAAGCTTCAATTTTGACCAATTTCAGGCACATAAATGACTTTAAACACACTTATTTCAGTTGAAAAAGACTTAATTCACATCCAACAGTCGTTTGGAGTCAAAAGATTAAATGTTAAAATTTCATCGATATGGACCATTTTGGGGACGTTCGACAGGTCCGGAGTCATCGTTTTTCATCAGAAAATGAATTCTTCGGACTATACCAAAAATGATTCAAAATGTCAAATTGATCGTGCCTCATGTTGAATAACCACTTTTAACCCCTCAGAGTGACCAAAATTGCCATTTTTACAGAGTTTTGCTTACACAAAAGCTTCAATTTTGACCAATTTCAGGCACATAAATGACTTTAAACACACTTATTTTAGTTGAAAAAGACTTAATTCACATCCAACAGTCGTTTGGAGTCAAAAGATTAAATGTTAAAATTTCATCGATATGGACCATTTTGGGGACGTTCGACAGGTCCGGAGTCATCGTTTTTCATCAGAAAATGAATTCTTCGGACTATACCAAAAATGATTCAAAATGTCAAATTGATCGTGCCTCATGTTGAATAACCACTTTTAACCCCTCAGAGTGACCAAAATTGCCATTTTTACAGAGTTTTGCTTACACAAAAGCTTCAATTTTGACCAATTTCAGGTACATAAATGACTTTAAACACACTTATTTTAGTTGAAAAAGACTTAATTCACATCCAACAGTCGTTTGGAGTCAAAAGATTAAATGTTAAAATTTCATCGATATGGACCATTTTGGGGACGTTCGACAGGTCCGGAGTTATCGTTTTTCATCAGAAAATGAATTTTTCGGACTATACCAAAAATTATTCAAAATGTCAAATAGATCGTGCCTCATGTTGAATAACCACTTTTTAACCCCTCAGAGTGACCAAAATTGCCATTTTTACAGAGTTTTGCTTACTCAAAAGCTTCAATTTTGACCAATTTCAGGCACGTAAATGACTTTAAACACACTTATTTTAGTTGAAAAAGACTTAATTCACATTCAACAGTCGTTTGGAGTCAAAAGATTAAATGTTAAAATTTCATCGATATGGACCATTTTGGGGACGTTCGACAGGTCCGGAGTCATCGTTTTTCATCAGAAAATGAATTTTTCGGACTGTACCAAAAATGATTCAAAATGTCAAATGGATCGTGCCTCATGTTGAATAACCACTTTTTAACCCCTCAGAGTGACCAAAATTGCCATTTTTACAGAGTTTTGCTTACACAAAAGCTTCAATTTTGACCAATTTCAGGCACATAAATGACTTTAAACACACTTATTTTAGTTGAAAAAGACTTAATTCACATTCAACAGTCGTTTGGAGTCAAAAGATTAAATGTTAAAATTTCATCCATATGGACCATTTTGGGGACGTTCGACAGGTCCGGAGTCATCGTTTTTCATCAGAAAATGAATTTTTTGGACTGTACCAAAAATGATTCAAAATGTCAAATGGATCGTGCCTCATGTTGAATAACCACTTTTTAACCCCTCAGAGTGACCAAAATTGCCATTTTTACAGAGTTTTGCTTACACAAAAGCTTCAATTTTGACCAATTTCAGGTACATAAATGACTTTAAACACACTTATTTTAGTTGAAAAAGACTTAATTCACATCCAACAGTCGTTTGGAGTCAAAATATTAAATGTTAAAATTTCATCGATATGGACCATTTTGGGGACATTCGACAGGTCCGGAGTCATCGTTTTTCATCAGAAAATGAATTTTTCGGA
This sequence comes from Lissotriton vulgaris, assembly GCF_964263255.1. Lineage (NCBI taxonomy): Eukaryota > Metazoa > Chordata > Amphibia > Caudata > Salamandridae > Lissotriton > Lissotriton vulgaris. Next base: position 1,901,776 of record NW_028252241.1, on the reverse strand, counting down.
CTATACCAAAAATGATTCAAAATGTCAAATGGATCGTGCCTCATGTTGAATAACCACTTTTTAACCCCTCAGAGTGACCAAAATTGCCATTTTTACAGAGTTTTGCTTACACAAAAGCTTCAATTTTGACCAATTTCAGGCACATAAATGACTTTAAACACACTTATTTTAGTTGAAAAAGTCATAATTCACATCCAACAGTGGTTTGGAGTCAAAAGATTAAATGTTAAAATTTCAACGATATGGACCATTTTGGGGACGTTCGACAGGTCCGGAGTCATCGTTTTTCATCACAAAAAGAATTTTTCGGACTATACCAAAAATGATTCAAAATGTCAAATGGATCGTGCCTCATGTTGAATAACCACTTTTTAACCCCTCAGAGTGACCAAAATTGCCATTTTTACAGAGTTTTGCTTACACAAAAGCTTCAATTTTGACCAATTTCAGGCACATAAATGACTTTAAACACACTTATTTTAGTTGAAAAAGACTTAATTCACATTCAACAGTCGTTTGGAGTCAAAAGATTAAATGTTAAAATTTCATCCATATGGACCATTTTGGGGACGTTCGACAGGTCCGGAGTCATCGTTTTTCATCAGAAAATGAATTTTTCGGACTGTACCAAAAATGATTCAAAATGTCAAATGGATCGTGCCTCATGTTGAATAACCACTTTTTAACCCCTCAGAGTGACCAAAATTGCCATTTTTACAGAGTTTTGCTTACACAAAAGCTTCAATTTTGACCAATTTCAGGCACATAAATGACTTTAAACACACTTATTTTAGTTGAAAAAGTCATCATTCACATCCAACAGTGGTTTGGAGTCAAAAGATTAAATGTTAAAATTTCAACGATATGGACCATTTTGGGGACGTTCGACAGGTCCGGAGTCATCGTTTTTCATCACAAAAAGAATTTTTCGGACTATACCAAAAATGATTCAAAATGTCAAATAGATTGTGCCTCATGTTGAATAACCACTTTTTAACCCCTCAGAGTGACCAAAATTGCCATTTTTACAGAGTTTTGCTTACACAAAAGCTTCAATTTTGACCAATTTCAGGCACATAAATGACTTTAAACACACTTATTTTAGTTGAAAAAGACTTAATTCACATCCAACAGTCGTTTGGAGTCAAAAGATTAAATGTTAAAATTTCATCGATATGGACCATTTTGGGGCCGTTCGACAGGTCCGGAGTCATCGTTTTTCATCAGAAAATGAATTCTTCGGACTATACCAAAAATGATTCAAAATGTGAAATGGATCGTGCCTCATGTTGAATAACCACTTTTTAACCCCTCAGAGTGACCAAAATTGCCATTTTTACAGAGTTTTGCTTACACAAAAGCTTCAATTTTGACCAATTTCAGGCACATAAATGACTTTAAACACACTTATTTTAGTTGAAAAAGACTTAATTCACATCCAACAGTCGTTTGGAGTCAAAAGATTAAATGTTAAAATTTCATCGATATGGACCATTTTGGGGACGTTCGACATGTCCGGAGTCATCGTTTTTCATCAGAAAATGAATTTTTCGCACTATACCAAAAATGATTCAAAATGTCAAATTGATCGTGCCTCATGTTGAATAACCACTTTTTAACCCCTCAGAGTGACCAAAATTGCCATTTTTACAGAGTTTTGCTTACTCAAAAGTTTAAATTTTGACCAATTTCAGGCACATAAATGACTTTAAACACACTTATTTTAGTTGAAAAAGTCATAATTCACATCCAACAGTTGTTTGGAGTCAAAAGATTAAATGTTAAAATTTCATCGATATGGACCATTTTGGGGACGTTCGACAGGTCCGGAGTTATCGTTTTTCATCAGAAAATGAATTTTTCGGACTATACAAAAAATGATTCAAAATGTCAAATAGATCGTGCCTCATGTTGAATAACCACTATTTAACCCCTCAGAGTGACCAAAATTGCCATTTTTACAGAGTTTTGCTTACTCAAAAGCTTCAATGTTGACCAATTTCAGGCACGGAAATGACTTTAAACACACTTATTTTAGTTGAAAAAGACTTAATTCACATTCAACAGTCGTTTGGAGTCAAAAGATTAAATGTTAAAATTTCATCGATATGGACCATTTTGGGGACGTTCGACAGGTCCGGAGTCATCGTTTTTCATCAGAAAATGAATTTTTCGGACTGTACCAAAAATGATTCAAAATGTCAAATGGATCGTGCCTCATGTTGAATAACCACTTTTTAACCCCTCAGAGTGACCAAAATTGCCATTTTTACAGAGTTTTGCTTACACAAAAGCTTCAATTTTGACCAATTTCAGGCACATAAATGACTTTAAACACACTTATTTTAGTTGAAAAAGACTTAATTCACATTCAACAGTCGTTTGGAGTCAAAAGATTAAATGTTAAAATTTCATCCATATGGACCATTTTGGGGACGTTCGACAGGTCCGGAGTCATCGTTTTTCATCAGAAAATGAATTTTTTGGACTGTACCAAAAATGATTCAAAATGTCAAATGGATCGTGCCTCATGTTGAATAACCACTTTTTAACCCCTCAGAGTGACCAAAATTGCCATTTTTACAGAGTTTTGCTTACACAAAAGCTTCAATTTTGACCAATTTCAGGTACATAAATGACTTTAAACACACTTATTTTAGTTGAAAAAGACTTAATTCACATCCAACAGTCGTTTGGAGTCAAAATATTAAATGTTAAAATTTCATCGATATGGACCATTTTGGGGACATTCGACAGGTCCGGAGTCATCGTTTTTCATCAGAAAATGAATTTTTCGGACTATACCAAAAATGATTCAAAATGTCAAATGGATCGTGCCTCATGTTGAATAACCACTTTTTAACCCCTCAGAGTGACCAAAATTGCCATTTTTACAGAGTTTTGCTTACACAAAAGCTTCAATTTTGACCAATTTCAGGCACATAAATGACTTTAAACACACTTATTTTAGTTGAAAAAGTCATAATTCACATCCAACAGTGGTTTGGAGTCAAAAGATTAAATGTTAAAATTTCAACGATATGGACCATTTTGGGGACGTTCGACAGGTCCGGAGTCATCGTTTTTCATCACAAAAAGAATTTTTCGGACTATACCAAAAATGATTCAAAATGTCAAATGGATCGTGCCTCATGTTGAATAACCACTTTTTAACCCCTCAGAGTGACCAAAATTGCCATTTTTACAGAGTTTTGCTTACACAAAAGCTTCAATTTTGACCAATTTCAGGCACATAAATGACTTTAAACACACTTATTTTAGTTGAAAAAGACTTAATTCACATTCAACAGTCGTTTGGAGTCAAAAGATTAAATGTTAAAATTTCATCCATATGGACCATTTTGGGGACGTTCGACAGGTCCGGAGTCATCGTTTTTCATCAGAAAATGAATTTTTCGGACTGTACCAAAAATGATTCAAAATGTCAAATGGATCGTGCCTCATGTTGAATAACCACTTTTTAACCCCTCAGAGTGACCAAAATTGCCATTTTTACAGAGTTTTGCTTACACAAAAGCTTCAATTTTGACCAATTTCAGGCACATAAATGACTTTAAACACACTTATTTTAGTTGAAAAAGTCATCATTCACATCCAACAGTGGTTTGGAGTCAAAAGATTAAATGTTAAAATTTCAACGATATGGACCATTTTGGGGACGTTCGACAGGTCCGGAGTCATCGTTTTTCATCACAAAAAGAATTTTTCGGACTATACCAAAAATGATTCAAAATGTCAAATAGATTGTGCCTCATGTTGAATAACCACTTTTTAACCCCTCAGAGTGACCAAAATTGCCATTTTTACAGAGTTTTGCTTACACAAAAGCTTCAATTTTGACCAATTTCAGGCACATAAATGACTTTAAACACACTTATTTTAGTTGAAAAAGACTTAATTCACATCCAACAGTCGTTTGGAGTCAAAAGATTAAATGTTAAAATTTCATCGATATGGACCATTTTGGGGCCGTTCGACAGGTCCGGAGTCATCGTTTTTCATCAGAAAATGAATTCTTCGGACTATACCAAAAATGATTCAAAATGTGAAATGGATCGTGCCTCATGTTGAATAACCACTTTTTAACCCCTCAGAGTGACCAAAATTGCCATTTTTACAGAGTTTTGCTTACACAAAAGCTTCAATTTTGACCAATTTCAGGCACATAAATGACTTTAAACACACTTGTTTTAGTTGAAAAAGACTTAATTCACATCCAACAGTCGTTTGGAGTCAAAAGATTAAATGTTAAAATTTCATCGATATGGACCATTTTGGGGACGTTCGACATGTCCGGAGTCATCGTTTTTCATCAGAAAATGAATTTTTCGCACTATACCAAAAATGATTCAAAATGTCAAATTGATCGTGCCTCATGTTGAATAACCACTTTTTAACCCCTCAGAGTGACCAAAATTGCCATTTTTACAGAGTTTTGCTTACTCAAAAGTTTAAATTTTGACCAATTTCAGGCACATAAATGACTTTAAACACACTTATTTTAGTTGAAAAAGTCATAATTCACATCCAACAGTTGTTTGGAGTCAAAAGATTAAATGTTAAAATTTCATCGATATGGACCATTTTGGGGACGTTCGACAGGTCCGGAGTTATCGTTTTTCATCAGAAAATGAATTTTTCGGACTATACAAAAAATGATTCAAAATGTCAAATAGATCGTGCCTCATGTTGAATAACCACTATTTAACCCCTCAGAGTGACCAAAATTGCCATTTTTACAGAGTTTTGCTTACTCAAAAGCTTCAATTTTGACCAATTTCAGGCACGGAAATGACTTTAAACACACTTATTTTAGTTGAAAAAGACTTAATTCACATCCAACAGTGGTTTGGAGTCAAAAGATTAAATGTTAAAATTTCATCAATATGGACCATTTTGGGGACGTTCGACAGGTCCGGAGTCATCGTTTTTCATCAGAAAATGAATTTTTCGGACTGTACCAAAAATGATTCAAAATGTCAAATGGATCGTGCCTCATGTTGAATAACCACTTTTTAACCCCTCAGAGTGACCAAAATTGCTATTTTTACAGAGTTTTGCTTACACAAAAGCTTCAATTTTGACCAATTTCAGGCACATAAATGACTTTAAACACACTTATTTTAGTTGAAAAAGACTTAATTCACATCCAACAGTGGTTTGGAGTCAAAAGATTAAATGTTAAAATTTCATCGATATGGACCATTTTGGGGACGTTCGACAGGTCCGGAGTCATCGTTTTTCATCAGAAAATGAATTTTTCGGACTATACCAAAAATGATTCAAAATGTCAAATTGATCGTGCCTCATGTTGAATAACCACTTTTTAACCCCTCAGAGTGACCAAAATTGCCATTTTTACAGAGTTTTGCTTACTCAAAAGTTTAAATTTTGACCAATTTCAGGCACATAAATGACTTTAAACACACTTATTTTAGTTGAATAAGTCATAATTCACATCCAACAGTCGTTTGGAGTCAAAAGATTAAATGTTAAAATTTCATCGATATGGACCATTTTGGGGACGTTCGACAGGTCCGGAGTCATCGTTTTTCATCAGAAAATGAATTTTTCGGACTATACCAAAAATGATTCAAAATGTCAAATTGATCGTGCCTCATGTTGAATAACCACTTTTAACCCCTCAGAGTGACCAAAATTGCCATTTTTACAGAGTTTTGCTTACACAAAAGCTTCAATTTTGACCAATTTCAGGTACATAAATGACTTTAAACACACTTATTTTAGTTGAAAAAGACTTAATTCACATTCAACAGTCGTTTGGAGTCAAAAGATTAAATGTTAAAATTTCATCCATATGGACCATTTTGGGGACGTTCGACAGGTCCGGAGTCATCGTTTTTCATCAGAAAATGAATTTTTCGGACTGTACCAAAAATGATTCAAAATGTCAAATGGATCGTGCCTCATGTTGAATAACCACTTTTTAACCCCTCAGAGTGACCAAAATTGCCATTTTTACAGAGTTTTGCTTACACAAAAGCTTCAATTTTGACCAATTTCAGGCACATAAATGACTTTAAACACACTTATTTTAGTTGAAAAAGACTTAATTCACATCCAACAGTCGTTTGGAGTCAAAAGATTAAATGTTAAAATTTCATCGATATGGACCATTTTGGGGACGTTCGACAGGTCCGGAGTCATCGTTTTTCATCAGAAAATGAATTCTTCGGACTATACCAAAAATGATTCAAAATGTCAAATTGATCGTGCCTCATGTTGAATAACCACTTTTAACCCCTCAGAGTGACCAAAATTGCCATTTTTACAGAGTTTTGCTTACACAAAAGCTTCAATTTTGACCAATTTCAGGTACATAAATGACTTTAAACACACTTATTTTAGTTGAAAAAGACTTAATTCACATCCAACAGTCGTTTGGAGTCAAAATATTAAATGTAAAAATTTCATCGATATGGACCATTTTGGGGACATTCGACAGGTCCGGAGTCATCGTTTTTCATCAGAAAATGAATTTTTCGGACTATACCAAAAATGATTCAAAATGTCAAATGGATCGTGCCTCATGTTGAATAACCACTTTTTAACCCCTCAGAGAGACCAAAATTGCCATTTTTACAGAGTTTTGCTTACACAAAAGCTTCAATTTTGACCAATTTCAGGCACGTAAATGACTTTAAACACACTTATTTTAGTTGAAAAAGACTTAATTCACATCCAACAGTGGTTTGGAGTCAAAAGATTAAATGTTAAAATTTCATCGATATGGACCATTTTGGGGACGTTCGACAGGTCCGGAGTCATCGTTTTTCATCAGAAAATGAATTTTTCGGACTATACCAAAAATGATTCAAAATGTCAAATTGATCGTGCCTCATGTTGAATAACCACTTTTTAACCCCTCAGAGTGACCAAAATTGCCATTTTTACAGAGTTTTGCTTACTCAAAAGTTTAAATTTCGACCAATTTCAGGCACATAAATGACTTTAAACACACTTATTTTAGTTGAATAAGTCATAATTCACATCCAACAGTCGTTTGGAGTCAAAAGATTAAATGTTAAAATTTCATCGATATGGACCATTTTGGGGACGTTCGACAGGTCCGGAGTTATCGTTTTTCATCAGAAAATGAATTTTTCGGACTATACCAAAAATTATTCAAAATGTCAAATAGATCGTGCCTCATGTTGAATAACCACTTTTTAACCCCTCAGAGTGACCAAAATTGCCATTTTTACAGAGTTTTGCTTACACAAAAGCTTCAATTTTGACCAATTTCAGGCACATAAATGACTTTAAACACACTTATTTTAGTTGAAAAAGACTTAATTCACATCCAACAGTCGTTTGGAGTCAAAAGATTAAATGTTAAAATTTCATCGATATGGACCATTTTGGGGACGTTCGACAGGTCCGGAGTCATCGTTTTTCATCAGAAAATGAATTCTTCGGACTATACCAAAAATGATTCAAAATGTCAAATTGATCGTGCCTCATGTTGAATAACCACTTTTAACCCCTCAGAGTGACCAAAATTGCCATTTTTACAGAGTTTTGCTTACACAAAAGCTTCAATTTTGACCAATTTCAGGCACATAAATGACTTTAAACACACTTATTTTAGTTGAAAAAGACTTAATTCACATCCAACAGTCGTTTGGAGTCAAAAGATTAAATGTTAAAATTTCATCGATATGGACCATTTTGGGGACGTTCGACAGGTCCGGAGTCATCGTTTTTCATCAGAAAATGAATTCTTCGGACTATACCAAAAATGATTCAAAATGTCAAATTGATCGTGCCTCATGTTGAATAACCACTTTTAACCCCTCAGAGTGACCAAAATTGCCATTTTTACAGAGTTTTGCTTACACAAAAGCTTCAATTTTGACCAATTTCAGGTACATAAATGACTTTAAACACACTTATTTTAGTTGAAAAAGACTTAATTCACATCCAACAGTCGTTTGGTGTCAAAAGATTAAATGTTAAAATTTCATCGATATGGACCATTTTGGGGCCGTTCGACAGGTCCGGAGTCATCGTTTTTCATCAGAAAATGAATTCTTCGGACTATACCAAAAATGATTCAAAATGTGAAATGGATCGTGCCTCATGTTGAATAACCACTTTTTAACCCCTCAGAGTGACCAAAATTGCCATTTTTACAGAGTTTTGCTTACACAAAAGCTTCAATTTTGACCAATTTCAGGCACATAAATGACTTTAAACACACTTATTTTAGTTGAAAAAGACTTAATTCACATCCAACAGTCGTTTGGAGTCAAAAGATTAAATGTTAAAATTTCATCGATATGGACCATTTTGGGGACGTTCGACATGTCCGGAGTCATCGTTTTTCATCAGAAAATGAATTTTTCGCACTATACCAAAAATGATTCAAAATGTCAAATTGATCGTGCCTCATGTTGAATAACCACTTTTTAACCCCTCAGAGTGACCAAAATTGCCATTTTTACAGAGTTTTGCTTACTCAAAAGTTTAAATTTTGACCAATTTCAGGCACATAAATGACTTTAAACACACTTATTTTAGTTGAAAAAGTCATAATTCACATCCAACAGTTGTTTGGAGTCAAAAGATTAAATGTTAAAATTTCATCGATATGGACCATTTTGGGGACGTTCGACAGGTCCGGAGTTATCGTTTTTCATCAGAAAATGAATTTTTCGGACTATACAAAAAATGATTCAAAATGTCAAATAGATCGTGCCTCATGTTGAATAACCACTATTTAACCCCTCAGAGTGACCAAAATTGCCATTTTTACAGAGTTTTGCTTACTCAAAAGCTTCAATTTTGACCAATTTCAGGCACGTAAATGACTTTAAACACACTTATTTTAGTTGAAAAAGACTTAATTCACATCCAACAGTGGTTTGGAGTCAAAAGATTAAATGTTAAAATTTCATCAATATGGACCATTTTGGGGACGTTCGACAGGTCCGGAGTCATCGTTTTTCATCAGAAAATGAATTTTTCGGACTGTACCAAAAATGATTCAAAATGTCAAATGGATCGTGCCTCATGTTGAATAACCACTTTTTAACCCCTCAAAGTGACCAAAATTGCCATTTTTACAGAGTTTTGCTTACTCAAAAGTTTAAATTTTGACCAATTTCAGGCACATAAATGACTTTAAACACACTTATTTTAGTTGAATAAGTCATAATTCACATCCAACAGTCGTTTGGAGTCAAAAGATTAAATGTTAAAATTTCATCGATATGGACCATTTTGGGGACGTTCGACAGGTCCGGAGTCATCGTTTTTCATCAGAAAATGAATTTTTCGGACTATACCAAAAATGATTCAAAATGTCAAATTGATCGTGCCTCATGTTGAATAACCACTTTTAACCCCTCAGAGTGACCAAAATTGCCATTTTTACAGAGTTTTGCTTACACAAAAGCTTCAATTTTGACCAATTTCAGGTACATAAATGACTTTAAACACACTTATTTTAGTTGAAAAAGACTTAATTCACATTCAACAGTCGTTTGGAGTCAAAAGATTAAATGTTAAAATTTCATCCATATGGACCATTTTGGGGACGTTCGACAGGTCCGGAGTCATCGTTTTTCATCAGAAAATGAATTTTTCGGACTGTACCAAAAATGATTCAAAATGTCAAATGGATCGTGCCTCATGTTGAATAACCACTTTTTAACCCCTCAGAGTGACCAAAATTGCCATTTTTACAGAGTTTTGCTTACACAAAAGCTTCAATTTTGACCAATTTCAGGCACATAAATGACTTTAAACACACTTATTTTAGTTGAAAAAGACTTAATTCACATCCAACAGTCGTTTGGAGTCAAAAGATTAAATGTTAAAATTTCATCGATATGGACCATTTTGGGGACGTTCGACAGGTCCGGAGTCATCGTTTTTCATCAGAAAATGAATTCTTCGGACTATACCAAAAATGATTCAAAATGTCAAATTGATCGTGCCTCATGTTGAATAACCACTTTTAACCCCTCAGAGTGACCAAAATTGCCATTTTTACAGAGTTTTGCTTACACAAAAGCTTCAATTTTGACCAATTTCAGGTACATAAATGACTTTAAACACACTTATTTTAGTTGAAAAAGACTTAATTCACATCCAACAGTCGTTTGGAGTCAAAATATTAAATGTAAAAATTTCATCGATATGGACCATTTTGGGGACATTCGACAGGTCCGGAGTCATCGTTTTTCATCAGAAAATGAATTTTTCGGACTATACCAAAAATGATTCAAAATGTCAAATGGATCGTGCCTCATGTTGAATAACCACTTTTTAACCCCTCAGAGAGACCAAAATTGCCATTTTTACAGAGTTTTGCTTACACAAAAGCTTCAATTTTGACCAATTTCAGGCACGTAAATGACTTTAAACACACTTATTTTAGTTGAAAAAGACTTAATTCACATCCAACAGTGGTTTGGAGTCAAAAGATTAAATGTTAAAATTTCATCGATATGGACCATTTTGGGGACGTTCGACAGGTCCGGAGTCATCGTTTTTCATCAGAAAATGAATTTTTCGGACTATACCAAAAATGATTCAAAATGTCAAATTGATCGTGCCTCATGTTGAATAACCACTTTTTAACCCCTCAGAGTGACCAAAATTGCCATTTTTACAGAGTTTTGCTTACTCAAAAGTTTAAATTTTGACCAATTTCAGGCACATAAATGACTTTAAACACACTTATTTTAGTTGAATAAGTCATAATTCACATCCAACAGTCGTTTGGAGTCAAAAGATTAAATGTTAAAATTTCATCGATATGGACCATTTTGGGGACGTTCGACAGGTCCGGAGTTATCGTTTTTCATCAGAAAATGAATTTTTCGGACTATACCAAAAATTATTCAAAATGTCAAATAGATCGTGCCTCATGTTGAATAACCACTTTTTAACCCCTCGGAGTGACCAAAATTGCCATTTTTACAGAGTTTTGCTTACACAAAAGCTTCAATTTTGACCAATTTCAGGCACATAAATGACTTTAAACACACTTATTTTAGTTGAAAAAGACTTAATTCACATCCAACAGTCGTTTGGAGTCAAAAGATTAAATGTTAAAATTTCATCGATATGGACCATTTTGGGGACGTTCGACAGGTCCGGAGTCATCGTTTTTCATCAGAAAATGAATTCTTCGGACTATACCAAAAATGATTCAAAATGTCAAATTGATCGTGCCTCATGTTGAATAACCACTTTTAACCCCTCAGAGTGACCAAAATTGCCATTTTTACAGAGTTTTGCTTACACAAAAGCTTCAATTTTGACCAATTTCAGGCACATAAATGACTTTAAACACACTTATTTTAGTTGAAAAAGACTTAATTCACATCCAACAGTCGTTTGGAGTCAAAAGATTAAATGTTAAAATTTCATCGATATGGACCATTTTGGGGACGTTCGACAGGTCCGGAGTCATCGTTTTTCATCAGAAAATGAATTCTTCGGACTATACCAAAAATGATTCAAAATGTCAAATTGATCGTGCCTCATGTTGAATAACCACTTTTAACCCCTCAGAGTGACCAAAATTGCCATTTTTACAGAGTTTTGCTTACACAAAAGCTTCAATTTTGACCAATTTCAGGTACATAAATGACTTTAAACACACTTATTTTAGTTGAAAAAGACTTAATTCACATCCAACAGTCGTTTGGTGTCAAAAGATTAAATGTTAAAATTTCATCGATATGGACCATTTTGGGGCCGTTCGACAGGTCCGGAGTCATCGTTTTTCATCAGAAAATGAATTCTTCGGACTATACCAAAAATGATTCAAAATGTGAAATGGATCGTGCCTCATGTTGAATAACCACTTTTTAACCCCTCAGAGTGACCAAAATTGCCATTTTTACAGAGTTTTGCTTACACAAAAGCTTCAATTTTGACCAATTTCAGGCACATAAATGACTTTAAACACACTTATTTTAGTTGAAAAAGACTTAATTCACATCCAACAGTCGTTTGGAGTCAAAAGATTAAATGTTAAAATTTCATCGATATGGACCATTTTGGGGACGTTCGACATGTCCGGAGTCATCGTTTTTCATCAGAAAATGAATTTTTCGCACTATACCAAAAATGATTCAAAATGTCAAATTGATCGTGCCTCATGTTGAATAACCACTTTTTAACCCCTCAGAGTGACCAAAATTGCCATTTTTACAGAGTTTTGCTTACTCAAAAGTTTAAATTTTGACCAATTTCAGGCACATAAATGACTTTAAACACACTTATTTTAGTTGAAAAAGTCATAATTCACATCCAACAGTTGTTTGGAGTCAAAAGATTAAATGTTAAAATTTCATCGATATGGACCATTTTGGGGACGTTCGACAGGTCCGGAGTTATCGTTTTTCATCAGAAAATGAATTTTTCGGACTATACAAAAAATGATTCAAAATGTCAAATAGATCGTGCCTCATGTTGAATAACCACTATTTAACCCCTCAGAGTGACCAAAATTGCCATTTTTACAGAGTTTTGCTTACTCAAAAGCTTCAATTTTGACCAATTTCAGGCACGTAAATGACTTTAAACACACTTATTTTAGTTGAAAAAGACTTAATTCACATCCAACAGTGGTTTGGAGTCAAAAGATTAAATGTTAAAATTTCATCAATATGGACCATTTTGGGGACGTTCGACAGGTCCGGAGTCATCGTTTTTCATCAGAAAATGAATTTTTCGGACTGTACCAAAAATGATTCAAAATGTCAAATGGATCGTGCCTCATGTTGAATAACCACTTTTTAACCCCTCAAAGTGACCAAAATTGCCATTTTTACAGAGTTTTGCTTACACAAAAGCTTCAATTTTGACCAATTTCAGGCACATAAATGACTTTAAACAAACTTATTTTAGTTGAAAAATACTTAATTCACATTCAACAGTCGTTTGGAGTCAAAAGATTAAATGTTAAAATTTCATCGATATGGACCATTTTGGGGACGTTCGACAGGTCCGGAGTCATCGTTTTTCATCAGAAAATGAATTTTTCGGACTGTACCAAAAATGATTCAAAATGTCAAATGGATCGTGCCTCATGTTGAATAACCACTTTTTAACCCCTCAGAGTGACCAAAATTGCCATTTTTACAGAGTTTTGCTTACACAAAAGCTTCAATTTTGACCAATTTCAGGCACATAAATGACTTTAAACACACTTATTTTAGTTGAAAAAGACTTAATTCACATCCAACAGTGGTTTGGAGTCAAAAGATTAAATGTTAAAATTTCATCGATATGGACCATTTTGGGGACGTTCGACAGGTCCGGAGTCATCGTTTTTCATCAGAAAATGAATTTTTCGGACTATACCAAAAATGATTCAAAATGTCAAATTGATCGTGCCTCATGTTGAATAACCACTTTTTAACCCCTCAGAGTGACCAAAATTGCCATTTTTACAGAGTTTTGCTTACTCAAAAGTTTAAATTTTGACCAATTTCAGGCACATAAATGACTTTAAACACACTTATTTTAGTTGAATAAGTCATAATTCACATCCAACAGTCGTTTGGAGTCAAAAGATTAAATGTTAAAATTTCATCGATATGGACCATTTTGGGGATGTTCGACAGGTCCGGAGTCATCGTTTTTCAGCAGAAAATGAATTCTTCGGACTATACCAAAAATGATTCAAAATGTCAAATGGATCGTGCCTCATGTTGAATAACCACTTTTTAACCCCTCAGAGAGACCAAAATTGCCATTTTTACAGAGTTTTGCTTACACAAAAGCTTCAATTTTGACCAATTTCAGGCACGTAAATGACTTTAAACACACTTATTTTAGTTGAAAAAGACTTAATTCACATCCAACAGTGGTTTGGAGTCAAAAGATTAAATGTTAAAATTTCATCGATATGGACCATTTTGGGGACGTTCGACAGGTCCGGAGTCATCGTTTTTCATCAGAAAATGAATTTTTCGGACTATACCAAAAATGATTCAAAATGTCAAATTGATTGTGCCTCATGTTGAATAACCACTTTTTAACCCCTCAGAGTGACCAAAATTGCCATTTTTACAGAGTTTTGCTTACTCAAAAGTTTAAATTTTGACCAATTTCAGGCACATAAATGACTTTAAACACACTTATTTTAGTTGAATAAGTCATAATTCACATCCAACAGTCGTTTGGAGTCAAAAGATTAAATGTTAAAATTTCATCGATATGGACCATTTTGGGGACGTTCGACAGGTCCGGAGTTATCGTTTTTCATCAGAAAATGAATTTTTCGGACTATACCAAAAATTATTCAAAATGTCAAATAGATCGTGCCTCATGTTGAATAACCACTTTTTAACCCCTCAGAGTGACCAAAATTGCCATTTTTACAGAGTTTTGCTTACACAAAAGCTTCAATTTTGACCAATTTCAGGCACATAAATGACTTTAAACACACTTATTTTAGTTGAAAAAGACTTAATTCACATCCAACAGTCGTTTGGAGTCAAAAGATTAAATGTTAAAATTTCATCGATATGGACCATTTTGGGGACGTTCGACAGGTCCGGAGTCATCGTTTTTCATCAGAAAATGAATTCTTCGGACTATACCAAAAATGATTCAAAATGTCAAATTGATCGTGCCTCATGTTGAATAACCACTTTTAACCCCTCAGAGTGACCAAAATTGCCATTTTTACAGAGTTTTGCTTACACAAAAGCTTCAATTTTGACCAATTTCAGGCACATAAATGACTTTAAACACACTTATTTTAGTTTAATTCACATCCAACAGTCGTTTGGAGTCAAAAGATTAAATGTTAAAATTTCATCGATATGGACCATTTTGGGGACGTTCGACAGGTCCGGAGTCATCGTTTTTCATCAGAAAATGAATTCTTCGGACTATACCAAAAATGATTCAAAATGTCAAATTGATCGTGCCTCATGTTGAATAACCACTTTTAACCCCTCAGAGTGACCAAAATTGCCATTTTTACAGAGTTTTGCTTACACAAAAGCTTCAATTTTGACCAATTTCAGGTACATAAATGACTTTAAACACACTTATTTTAGTTGAAAAAGACTTAATTCACATCCAACAGTCGTTTGGTGTCAAAAGATTAAATGTTAAAATTTCATCGATATGGACCATTTTGGGGCCGTTCGACAGGTCCGGAGTCATCGTTTTTCATCAGAAAATGAATTCTTCGGACTATACCAAAAATGATTCAAAATGTGAAATGGATCGTGCCTCATGTTGAATAACCACTTTTTAACCCCTCAGAGTGACCAAAATTGCCATTTTTACAGAGTTTTGCTTACACAAAAGCTTCAATTTTGACCAATTTCAGGCACATAAATGACTTTAAACACACTTATTTTAGTTGAAAAAGACTTAATTCACATCCAACAGTCGTTTGGAGTCAAAAGATTAAATGTTAAAATTTCATCGATATGGACCATTTTGGGGACGTTCGACATGTCCGGAGTCATCGTTTTTCATCAGAAAATGAATTTTTCGCACTATACCAAAAATGATTCAAAATGTCAAATTGATCGTGCCTCATGTTGAATAACCACTTTTTAACCCCTCAGAGTGACCAAAATTGCCATTTTTACAGAGTTTTGCTTACTCAAAAGTTTAAATTTTGACCAATTTCAGGCACATAAATGACTTTAAACACACTTATTTTAGTTGAAAAAGTCATAATTCACATCCAACAGTTGTTTGGAGTCAAAAGATTAAATGTTAAAATTTCATCGATATGGACCATTTTGGGGACGTTCGACAGGTCCGGAGTTATCGTTTTTCATCAGAAAATGAATTTTTCGGACTATACAAAAAATGATTCAAAATGTCAAATAGATCGTGCCTCATGTTGAATAACCACTATTTAACCCCTCAGAGTGACCAAAATTGCCATTTTTACAGAGTTTTGCTTACTCAAAAGCTTCAATTTTGACCAATTTCAGGCACGTAAATGACTTTAAACACACTTATTTTAGTTGAAAAAGACTTAATTCACATCCAACAGTGGTTTGGAGTCAAAAGATTAAATGTTAAAATTTCATCAATATGGACCATTTTGGGGACGTTCGACAGGTCCGGAGTCATCGTTTTTCATCAGAAAATGAATTTTTCGGACTGTACCAAAAATGATTCAAAATGTCAAATGGATCGTGCCTCATGTTGAATAACCACTTTTTAACCCCTCAAAGTGACCAAAATTGCCATTTTTACAGAGTTTTGCTTACACAAAAGCTTCAATTTTGACCAATTTCAGGCACATAAATGACTTTAAACAAACTTATTTTAGTTGAAAAATACTTAATTCACATTCAACAGTCGTTTGGAGTCAAAAGATTAAATGTTAAAATTTCATCGATATGGACCATTTTGGGGACGTTCGACAGGTCCGGAGTCATCGTTTTTCATCAGAAAATGAATTTTTCGGACTGTACCAAAAATGATTCAAAATGTCAAATGGATCGTGCCTCATGTTGAATAACCACTTTTTAACCCCTCAGAGTGACCAAAATTGCCATTTTTACAGAGTTTTGCTTACACAAAAGCTTCAATTTTGACCAATTTCAGGCACATAAATGACTTTAAACACACTTATTTTAGTTGAAAAAGACTTAATTCACATCCAACAGTGGTTTGGAGTCAAAAGATTAAATGTTAAAATTTCATCGATATGGACCATTTTGGGGACGTTCGACAGGTCCGGAGTCATCGTTTTTCATCAGAAAATGAATTTTTCGGACTATACCAAAAATGATTCAAAATGTCAAATTGATCGTGCCTCATGTTGAATAACCACTTTTTAACCCCTCAGAGTGACCAAAATTGCCATTTTTACAGAGTTTTGCTTACTCAAAAGTTTAAATTTTGACCAATTTCAGGCACATAAATGACTTTAAACACACTTATTTTAGTTGAATAAGTCATAATTCACATCCAACAGTCGTTTGGAGTCAAAAGATTAAATGTTAAAATTTCATCGATATGGACCATTTTGGGGACGTTCGACAGGTCCGGAGTTATCGTTTTTCATCAGAAAATGAATTTTTCGGACTATACCAAAAATTATTCAAAATGCCAAATAGATCGTGCCTCATGTTGAATAACCACTTTTTAACCCCTCAGAGTGACCAAAATTGCCATTTTTACAGAGTTTTGCTTACACAAAAGCTTCAATTTTGACCAATTTCAGGCACATAAATGACTTTAAACACACTTATTTTAGTTGAAAAAGACTTAATTCACATCCAACAGTCGTTTGGAGTCAAAAGATTAAATGTTAAAATTTCATCGATATGGACCATTTTGGGGACGTTCGACAGGTCCGGAGTCATCGTTTTTCATCAGAAAATGAATTTTTCGGACTATACCAAAAATGATTCAAAATGTCAAATTGATCGTGCCTCATGTTGAATAACCACTTTTAACCCCTCAGAGTGACCAAAATTGCCATTTTTACAGAGTTTTGCTTACACAAAAGCTTCAATTTTGACCAATTTCAGGTACATAAATGACTTTAAACACACTTATTTTAGTTGAAAAAGACTTAATTCACATTCAACAGTCGTTTGGAGTCAAAAGATTAAATGTTAAAATTTCATCCATATGGACCATTTTGGGGACGTTCGACAGGTCCGGAGTCATCGTTTTTCATCAGAAAATGAATTTTTCGGACTGTACCAAAAATGATTCAAAATGTCAAATGGATCGTGCCTCATGTTGAATAACCACTTTTTAACCCCTCAGAGTGACCAAAATTGCCATTTTTACAGAGTTTTGCTTACACAAAAGCTTCAATTTTGACCAATTTCAGGCACATAAATGACTTTAAACACACTTATTTTAGTTGAAAAAGACTTAATTCACATCCAACAGTCGTTTGGAGTCAAAAGATTAAATGTTAAAATTTCATCGATATGGACCATTTTGGGGACGTTCGACAGGTCCGGAGTCATCGTTTTTCATCAGAAAATGAATTCTTCGGACTATACCAAAAATGATTCAAAATGTCAAATTGATCGTGCCTCATGTTGAATAACCACTTTTAACCCCTCAGAGTGACCAAAATTGCCATTTTTACAGAGTTTTGCTTACACAAAAGCTTCAATTTTGACCAATTTCAGGTACATAAATGACTTTAAACACACTTATTTTAGTTGAAAAAGACTTAATTCACATCCAACAGTCGTTTGGAGTCAAAATATTAAATGTAAAAATTTCATCGATATGGACCATTTTGGGGACATTCGACAGGTCCGGAGTCATCGTTTTTCATCAGAAAATGAATTTTTCGGACTATACCAAAAATGATTCAAAATGTCAAATGGATCGTGCCTCATGTTGAATAACCACTTTTTAACCCCTCAGAGAGACCAAAATTGCCATTTTTACAGAGTTTTGCTTACACAAAAGCTTCAATTTTGACCAATTTCAGGCACGTAAATGACTTTAAACACACTTATTTTAGTTGAAAAAGACTTAATTCACATCCAACAGTGGTTTGGAGTCAAAAGATTAAATGTTAAAATTTCATCGATATGGACCATTTTGGGGACGTTCGACAGGTCCGGAGTCATCGTTTTTCATCAGAAAATGAATTTTTCGGACTATACCAAAAATGATTCAAAATGTCAAATTGATCGTGCCTCATGTTGAATAACCACTTTTTAACCCCTCAGAGTGACCAAAATTGCCATTTTTACAGAGTTTTGCTTACTCAAAAGTTTAAATTTTGACCAATTTCAGGCACATAAATGACTTTAAACACACTTATTTTAGTTGAATAAGTCATAATTCACATCCAACAGTCGTTTGGAGTCAAAAGATTAAATGTTAAAATTTCATCGATATGGACCATTTTGGGGACGTTCGACAGGTCCGGAGTTATCGTTTTTCATCAGAAAATGAATTTTTCGGACTATACCAAAAATTATTCAAAATGTCAAATAGATCGTGCCTCATGTTGAATAACCACTTTTTAACCCCTCAGAGTGACCAAAATTGCCATTTTTACAGAGTTTTGCTTACACAAAAGCTTCAATTTTGACCAATTTCAGGCACATAAATGACTTTAAACACACTTATTTTAGTTGAAAAAGACTTAATTCACATCCAACAGTCGTTTGGAGTCAAAAGATTAAATGTTAAAATTTCATCGATATGGACCATTTTGGGGACGTTCGACAGGTCCGGAGTCATCGTTTTTCATCAGAAAATGAATTCTTCGGACTATACCAAAAATGATTCAAAATGTCAAATTGATCGTGCCTCATGTTGAATAACCACTTTTAACCCCTCAGAGTGACCAAAATTGCCATTTTTACAGAGTTTTGCTTACACAAAAGCTTCAATTTTGACCAATTTCAGGCACATAAATGACTTTAAACACACTTATTTTAGTTGAAAAAGACTTAATTCACATCCAACAGTCGTTTGGAGTCAAAAGATTAAATGTTAAAATTTCATCGATATGGACCATTTTGGGGACGTTCGACAGGTCCGGAGTCATCGTTTTTCATCAGAAAATGAATTCTTCGGACTATACCAAAAATGATTCAAAATGTCAAATTGATCGTGCCTCATGTTGAATAACCACTTTTAACCCCTCAGAGTGACCAAAATTGCCATTTTTACAGAGTTTTGCTTACACAAAAGCTTCAATTTTGACCAATTTCAGGTACATAAATGACTTTAAACACACTTATTTTAGTTGAAAAAGACTTAATTCACATCCAACAGTCGTTTGGAGTCAAAAGATTAAATGTTAAAATTTCATCGATATGGACCATTTTGGGGACGTTCGACAGGTCCGGAGTTATCGTTTTTCATCAGAAAATGAATTTTTCGGACTGTACCAAAAATTATTCAAAATGTCAAATGGATCGTGCCTCATGTTGAATAACCACTTTTTAACCCCTCAGAGTGACCAAAATTGCCATTTTTACAGAGTTTTGCTTACACAAAAGCTTCAATTTTGACCAATTTCAGGCACATAAATGACTTTAAACACACTTATTTTAGTTGAAAAAGACTTAATTCACATTCAACAGTCGTTTGGAGTCAAAAGATTAAATGTTAAAATTTCATCCATATGGACCATTTTGGGGACGTTCGACAGGTCCGGAGTCATCGTTTTTCATCAGAAAATGAATTTTTTGGACTGTACCAAAAATGATTCAAAATGTCAAATGGATCGTGCCTCATGTTGAATAACCACTTTTTAACCCCTCAGAGTGACCAAAATTGCCATTTTTACAGAGTTTTGCTTACACAAAAGCTTCAATTTTGACCAATTTCAGGTACATAAATGACTTTAAACACACTTATTTTAGTTGAAAAAGACTTAATTCACATCCAACAGTCGTTTGGAGTCAAAATATTAAATGTTAAAATTTCATCGATATGGACCATTTTGGGGACATTCGACAGGTCCGGAGTCATCGTTTTTCATCAGAAAATGAATTTTTCGGACTATACCAAAAATGATTCAAAATGTCAAATGGATCGTGCCTCATGTTGAATAACCACTTTTTAACCCCTCAGAGTGACCAAAATTGCCATTTTTACAGAGTTTTGCTTACACAAAAGTTTCAATTTTGACCAATTTCAGGCACATAAATGACTTTAAACACACTTATTTTAGTTGAAAAAGTCATAATTCACATCCAACAGTGGTTTGGAGTCAAAAGATTAAATGTTAAAATTTCAACGATATGGACCATTTTGGGGACGTTCGACAGGTCCGGAGTCATCGTTTTTCATCACAAAAAGAATTTTTCGGACTATACCAAAAATGATTCAAAATGTCAAATGGATCGTGCCTCATGTTGAATAACCACTTTTTAACCCCTCAGAGTGACCAAAATTGCCATTTTTACAGAGTTTTGCTTACACAAAAGCTTCAATTTTGACCAATTTCAGGCACATAAATGACTTTAAACACACTTATTTTAGTTGAAAAAGACTTAATTCACATTCAACAGTCGTTTGGAGTCAAAAGATTAAATGTTAAAATTTCATCCATATGGACCATTTTGGGGACGTTCGACAGGTCCGGAGTCATCGTTTTTCATCAGAAAATGAATTTTTCGGACTGTACCAAAAATGATTCAAAATGTCAAATGGATCGTGCCTCATGTTGAATAACCACTTTTTAACCCCTCAGAGTGACCAAAATTGCCATTTTTACAGAGTTTTGCTTACACAAAAGCTTCAATTTTGACCAATTTCAGGCACATAAATGACTTTAAACACACTTATTTTAGTTGAAAAAGTCATAATTCACATCCAACAGTGGTTTGGAGTCAAAAGATTAAATGTTAAAATTTCAACGATATGGACCATTTTGGGGACGTTCGACAGGTCCGGAGTCATCGTTTTTCATCACAAAAAGAATTTTTCGGACTATACCAAAAATGATTCAAAATGTCAAATAGATTGTGCCTCATGTTGAATAACCACTTTTTAACCCCTCAGAGTGACCAAAATTGCCATTTTTACAGAGTTTTGCTTACACAAAAGCTTCAATTTTGACCAATTTCAGGCACATAAATGACTTTAAACACACTTATTTTAGTTGAAAAAGACTTAATTCACATCCAACAGTGGTTTGGAGTCAAAAGATTAAATGTTAAAATTTCATCGATATGGACCATTTTGGGGCCGTTCGACAGGTCCGGAGTCATCGTTTTTCATCAGAAAATGAATTTTTCGTACTGTACCAAAAATGATTCAAAATGTCAAATGGATCGTGCCTCATGTTGAATAACCACTTTTTAACCCCTCAGAGTGACCAAAATTGCCATTTTTACAGAGTTTTGCTTACACAAAAGCTTCAATTTTGACCAATTTCAGGCACATAAATGACTTTAAACACACTTATTTTAGTTGAAAAAGTCATAATTCACATCCAACAGTGGTTTGGAGTCAAAAGATTGAATGTTAAAATTTCAACGATATGGACCATTTTGGGGACGTTCGACAGGTCCGGAGTCATCGTTTTCCATCACAAAAAGAATTTTTCGGACTATACCAAAAATGATTCAAAATGTCAAATAGATTGTGCCTCATGTTGAATAACCACTTTTTAACCCCTCAGAGTGACCAAAATTGCCATTTTTACAGAGTTTTGCTTACACAAAAGCTTCAATTTTGACCAATTTCAGGCACATAAATGACTTTAAACACACTTATTTTAGTTGAAAAAGACTTAATTCACATCCAACAGTCGTTTGGAGTCAAAAGATTAAATGTTAAAATTTCATCGATATGGACCATTTTGGGGACGTTCGACATGTCCGGAGTCATCGTTTTTCATCAGAAAATGAATTTTTCGCACTATACCAAAAATGATTCAAAATGTCAAATTGATCGTGCCTCATGTTGAATAACCACTTTTTAACCCCTCAGAGTGACCAAAAGT
Source organism: Lissotriton vulgaris (assembly GCF_964263255.1). Taxonomy (NCBI): domain Eukaryota; kingdom Metazoa; phylum Chordata; class Amphibia; order Caudata; family Salamandridae; genus Lissotriton; species Lissotriton vulgaris. The sequence goes on along the minus strand of NW_028252241.1, from coordinate 1,879,323 downwards.
GCCATTTTTACAGAGTTTTGCTTACTCAAAAGTTTAAATTTTGACCAATTTCAGGCACATAAATGACTTTAAACACACTTATTTTAGTTGAAAAAGTCATAATTCACATCCAACAGTTGTTTGGAGTCAAAAGATTAAATGTTAAAATTTCATCGATATGGACCATTTTGGGGACGTTCGACAGGTCCGGAGTTATCGTTTTTCATCAGAAAATGAATTTTTCGGACTGTACCAAAAATGATTCAAAATGTCAAATGGATCGTGCCTCATGTTGAATAACCACTTTTTAACCCCTCAGAGTGACCAAAATTGCCATTTTTACAGAGTTTTGCTTACACAAAAGCTTCAATTTTGACCAATTTCAGGCACATAAATGACTTTAAACACACTTATTTTAGTTGAAAAAGACTTAATTCACATCCAACAGTCGTTTGGAGTCAAAAGATTAAATGTTAAAATTTCATCGATATGGACCATTTTGGGGACGTTCGACAGGTCCGGAGTCATCGTTTTTCATCAGAAAATGAATTCTTCGGACTATACCAAAAATGATTCAAAATGTCAAATTGATCGTGCCTCATGTTGAATAACCACTTTTAACCCCTCAGAGTGACCAAAATTGCCATTTTTACAGAGTTTTGCTTACACAAAAGCTTCAATTTTGACCAATTTCAGGTACATAAATGACTTTAAACACACTTATTTTAGTTGAAAAAGACTTAATTCACATCCAACAGTCGTTTGGAGTCAAAATATTAAATGTAAAAATTTCATCGATATGGACCATTTTGGGGACATTCGACAGGTCCGGAGTCATCGTTTTTCATCAGAAAATGAATTCTTCGGACTATACCAAAAATGATTCAAAATGTGAAATGGATCGTGCCTCATGTTGAATAACCACTTTTTAACCCCTCAGAGTGACCAAAATTGCCATTTTTACAGAGTTTTGCTTACACAAAAGCTTCAATTTTGACCAATTTCAGGTACATAAATGACTTTAAACACACTTATTTTAGTTGAAAAAGACTTAATTCACATCCAACAGTCGTTTGGAGTCAAAATATTAAATGTTAAAATTTCATCGATATGGACCATTTTGGGGACATTCGACAGGTCCGGAGTCATCGTTTTTCATCAGAAAATGAATTTTTCGGACTATACCAAAAATGATTCAAAATGTCAAATGGATCGTGCCTCATGTTGAATAACCACTTTTTAACCCCTCAGAGTGACCAAAATTGCCATTTTTACAGAGTTTTGCTTACACAAAAGCTTCAATTTTGACCAATTTCAGGCACATAAATGACTTTAAACACACTTATTTTAGTTGAAAAAGACTTAATTCACATTCAACAGTCGTTTGGAGTCAAAAGATTAAATGTTAAAATTTCATCGATATGGACCATTTTGGGGACGTTCGACAGGTCCGGAGTCATCGTTTTTCATCAGAAAATGAATTTTTCGGACTGTACCAAAAATGATTCAAAATGTCAAATGGATCGTGCCTCATGTTGAATAACCACTTTTTAACCCCTCAGAGTGACCAAAATTGCCATTTTTACAGAGTTTTGCTTACACAAAAGCTTCAATTTTGACCAATTTCAGGCACATAAATGACTTTAAACACACTTATTTTAGTTGAAAAAGACTTAATTCACATTCAACAGTCGTTTGGAGTCAAAAGATTAAATGTTAAAATTTCATCCATATGGACCATTTTGGGGACGTTCGACAGGTCCGGAGTCATCGTTTTTCATCAGAAAATGAATTTTTCGGACTGTACCAAAAATGATTCAAAATGTCAAAAGGATCGTGCCTCATGTTGAATAACCACTTTTTAACCCCTCAGAGTGACCAAAATTGCCATTTTTACAGAGTTTTGCTTACACAAAAGCTTCAATTTTGACCAATTTCAGGCACATAAATGACTTTAAACACACTTATTTTAGTTGAAAAAGTCATAATTCACATCCAACAGTGGTTTGGAGTCAAAAGATTAAATGTTAAAATTTCAACGATATGGACCATTTTGGGGACGTTCGACAGGTCCGGAGTCATCGTTTTTCATCACAAAAAGAATTTTTCGGACTATACCAAAAATGATTCAAAATGTCAAATAGATTGTGCCTCATGTTGAATAACCACTTTTTAACCCCTCAGAGTGACCAAAATTGCCATTTTTACAGAGTTTTGCTTACACAAAAGCTTCAATTTTGACCAATTTCAGGCACATAAATGACTTTAAACACACTTATTTTAGTTGAAAAAGACTTAATTCACATCCAACAGTCGTTTGGTGTCAAAAGATTAAATGTTAAAATTTCATCGATATGGACCATTTTGGGGCCGTTCGACAGGTCCGGAGTCATCGTTTTTCATCAGAAAATGAATTCTTCGGACTATACCAAAAATGATTCAAAATGTGAAATGGATCGTGCCTCATGTTGAATAACCACTTTTTAACCCCTCAGAGTGACCAAAATTGCCATTTTTACAGAGTTTTGCTTACACAAAAGCTTCAATTTTGACCAATTTCAGGCACATAAATGACTTTAAACACACTTATTTTAGTTGAAAAAGACTTAATTCACATCCAACAGTCGTTTGGAGTCAAAAGATTAAATGTTAAAATTTCATCGATATGGACCATTTTGGGGACGTTCGACATGTCCGGAGTCATCGTTTTTCATCAGAAAATGAATTTTTCGCACTATACCAAAAATGATTCAAAATGTCAAATTGATCGTGCCTCATGTTGAATAACCACTTTTTAACCCCTCAGAGTGACCAAAATTGCCATTTTTACAGAGTTTTGCTTACTCAAAAGTTTAAATTTTGACCAATTTCAGGCACATAAATGACTTTAAACACACTTATTTTAGTTGAAAAAGTCATAATTCACATCCAACAGTTGTTTGGAGTCAAAAGATTAAATGTTAAAATTTCATCGATATGGACCATTTTGGGGACGTTCGACAGGTCCGGAGTTATCGTTTTTCATCAGAAAATGAATTTTTCGGACTATACAAAAAATTATTCAAAATGTCAAATAGATCGTGCCTCATGTTGAATAACCACTATTTAACCCCTCAGAGTGACCAAAATTGCCATTTTTACAGAGTTTTGCTTACTCAAAAGCTTCAATTTTGACCAATTTCAGGCACGTAAATGACTTTAAACACACTTATTTTAGTTGAAAAAGACTTAATTCACATCCAACAGTGGTTTGGAGTCAAAAGATTAAATGTTAAAATTTCATCAATATGGACCATTTTGGGGACGTTCGACAGGTCCGGAGTCATCGTTTTTCATCAGAAAATGAATTTTTCGGACTGTACCAAAAATGATTCAAAATGTCAAATGGATCGTGCCTCATGTTGAATAACCACTTTTTAACCCCTCAGAGTGACCAAAATTGCCATTTTTACAGAGTTTTGCTTACACAAAAGCTTCAATTTTGACCAATTTCAGGCACATAAATGACTTTAAACACACTTATTTTAGTTGAAAAAGACTTCACATCCAACAGTCGTTTGGAGTCAAAAGATTAAATGTTAAAATTTCATCGATATGGACCATTTTGGGGACGTTCGACAGGTCCGGAGCCATCGTTTTTCATCAGAAAATGAATTCTTCGGACTATACCAAAAATGATTCAAAATGTCAAATTGATCGTGCCTCATGTTGAATAACCACTTTTAACCCCTCAGAGTGACCAAAATTGCCATTTTTACAGAGTTTTGCTTACACAAAAGCTTCAATTTTGACCAATTTCAGGTACATAAATGACTTTAAACACACTTATTTTAGTTGAAAAAGACTTAATTCACATCCAACAGTCGTTTGGAGTCAAAATATTAAATGTAAAAATTTCATCGATATGGACCATTTTGGGGACATTCGACAGGTCCGGAGTCATCGTTTTTCATCAGAAAATGAATTTTTCGGACTATACCAAAAATGATTCAAAATGTCAAATGGATCGTGCCTCATGTTGAATAACCACTTTTTAACCCCTCAGAGAGACCAAAATTGCCATTTTTACAGAGTTTTGCTTACACAAAAGCTTAAATTTTGACCAATTTCAGGCACGTAAATGACTTTAAACACACTTATTTTAGTTGAAAAAGACTTAATTCACATCCAACAGTGGTTTGGAGTCAAAAGATTAAATGTTAAAATTTCATCGATATGGACCATTTTGGGGACGTTCGACAGGTCCGGAGTCATCGTTTTTCATCAGAAAATGAATTTTTCGGACTATACCAAAAATGATTCAAAATGTCAAATTGATCGTGCCTCATGTTGAATAACCACTTTTTAACCCCTCAGAGTGACCAAAATTGCCATTTTTACAGAGTTTTGCTTACTCAAAAGTTTAAATTTTGACCAATTTCAGGCACATAAATGACTTTAAACACACTTATTTTAGTTGAATAAGTCATAATTCACATCCAACAGTCGTTTGGAGTCAAAAGATTAAATGTTAAAATTTCATCGATATGGACCATTTTGGGGACGTTCGACAGGTACGGAGTTATCGTTTTTCATCAGAAAATGAATTTTTCGGACTATACCAAAAATTATTCAAAATGTCAAATAGATCGTGCCTCATGTTGAATAACCACTTTTTAACCCCTGAGAGTGACCAAAATTGCCATTTTTACAGAGTTTTGCTTACACAAAAGCTTCAATTTTGACCAATTTCAGGCACATAAATGACTTTAAACACACTTATTTTAGTTGAAAAAGACTTAATTCACATCCAACAGTCGTTTGGAGTCAAAAGATTAAATGTTAAAATTTCATCGATATGGACCATTTTGGGGACGTTCGACAGGTCCGGAGTCATCGTTTTTCATCAGAAAATGAATTCTTCGGACTATACCAAAAATGATTCAAAATGTCAAATTGATCGTGCCTCATGTTGAATAACCACTTTTAACCCCTCAGAGTGACCAAAATTGCCATTTTTACAGAGTTTTGCTTACACAAAAGCTTCAATTTTGACCAATTTCAGGTACATAAATGACTTTAAACACACTTATTTTAGTTGAAAAAGACTTAATTCACATCCAACAGTCGTTTGGAGTCAAAATATTAAATGTAAAAATTTCATCGATATGGACCATTTTGGGGACATTCGACAGGTCCGGAGTCATCGTTTTTCATCAGAAAATGAATTTTTCGGACTATACCAAAAATGATTCAAAATGTCAAATGGATCGTGCCTCATGTTGAATAACCACTTTTTAACCCCTCAGAGAGACCAAAATTGCCATTTTTACAGAGTTTTGCTTACACAAAAGCTTCAATTTTGACCAATTTCAGGCACGTAAATGACTTTAAACACACTTATTTTAGTTGAAAAAGACTTAATTCACATCCAACAGTGGTTTGGAGTCAAAAGATTAAATGTTAAAATTTCATCGATATGGACCATTTTGGGGACGTTCGACAGGTCCGGAGTTATCGTTTTTCATCAGAAAATGAATTTTTCGGACTGTACCAAAAATGATTCAAAATGTCAAATGGATCGTGCCTCATGTTGAATAACCACTTTTTAACCCCTCAGAGTGACCAAAATTGCCATTTTTACAGAGTTTTGCTTACACAAAAGCTTCAATTTTGACCAATTTCAGGCACATAAATGACTTTAAACACACTTATTTTAGTTGAAAAAGACTTAATTCACATTCAACAGTCGTTTGGAGTCAAAAGATTAAATGTTAAAATTTCATCCATATGGACCATTTTGGGGACGTTCGACAGGTCCGGAGTCATCGTTTTTCATCAGAAAATGAATTTTTTGGACTGTACCAAAAATGATTCAAAATGTCAAATGGATCGTGCCTCATGTTGAATAACCACTTTTTAACCCCTCAGAGTGACCAAAATTGCCATTTTTACAGAGTTTTGCTTACACAAAAGCTTCAATTTTGACCAATTTCAGGTACATAAATGACTTTAAACACACTTATTTTAGTTGAAAAAGACTTAATTCACATCCAACAGTCGTTTGGAGTCAAAATATTAAATGTTAAAATTTCATCGATATGGACCATTTTGGGGACATTCGACAGGTCCGGAGTCATCGTTTTTCATCAGAAAATTAATTTTTTGGACTATACCAAAAATGATTCAAAATGTCAAATGGATCGTGCCTCATGTTGAATAACCACTTTTTAACCCCTCAGAGTGACCAAAATTGCCATTTTTACAGAGTTTTGCTTACACAAAAGCTTCAATTTTGACCAATTTCAGGCACATAAATGACTTTAAACACACTTATTTTAGTTGAAAAAGTCATAATTCACATCCAACAGTGGTTTGGAGTCAAAAGATTAAATGTTAAAATTTCAACGATATGGACCATTTTGGGGACGTTCGACAGGTCCGGAGTCATCGTTTATCATCACAAAAAGAATTTTTCGGACTATACCAAAAATGATTCAAAATGTCAAATGGATCGTGCCTCATGTTGAATAACCACTTTTTAACCCCTCAGAGAGACCAAAATTGCCATTTTTACAGAGTTTTGCTTACACAAAAGCTTCAATTTTGACCAATTTCAGGCACGTAAATGACTTTAAACACACTTATTTTAGTTGAAAAAGACTTAATTCACATCCAACAGTGGTTTGGAGTCAAAAGATTAAATGTTAAAATTTCATCGATATGGACCATTTTGGGGACGTTCGACAGGTCCGGAGTCATCGTTTTTCATCAGAAAATGAATTTTTCGGACTATACCAAAAATGATTCAAAATGTCAAATTGATTGTGCCTCATGTTGAATAACCACTTTTTAACCCCTCAGAGTGACCAAAATTGCCATTTTTACAGAGTTTTGCTTACTCAAAAGTTTAAATTTTGACCAATTTCAGGCACATAAATGACTTTAAACACACTTATTTTAGTTGAATAAGTCATAATTCACATCCAACAGTCGTTTGGAGTCAAAAGATTAAATGTTAAAATTTCATCGATATGGACCATTTTGGGGACGTTCGACAGGTCCGGAGTTATCGTTTTTCATCAGAAAATGAATTTTTCGGACTATACCAAAAATTATTCAAAATGTCAAATAGATCGTGCCTCATGTTGAATAACCACTTTTTAACCCCTCAGAGTGACCAAAATTGCCATTTTTACAGAGTTTTGCTTACACAAAAGCTTCAATTTTGACCAATTTCAGGCACATAAATGACTTTAAACACACTTATTTTAGTTGAAAAAGACTTAATTCACATCCAACAGTCGTTTGGAGTCAAAAGATTAAATGTTAAAATTTCATCGATATGGACCATTTTGGGGACGTTCGACAGGTCCGGAGTCATCGTTTTTCATCAGAAAATGAATTCTTCGGACTATACCAAAAATGATTCAAAATGTCAAATTGATCGTGCCTCATGTTGAATAACCACTTTTAACCCCTCAGAGTGACCAAAATTGCCATTTTTACAGAGTTTTGCTTACACAAAAGCTTCAATTTTGACCAATTTCAGGCACATAAATGACTTTAAACACACTTATTTTAGTTTAATTCACATCCAACAGTCGTTTGGAGTCAAAAGATTAAATGTTAAAATTTCATCGATATGGACCATTTTGGGGACGTTCGACAGGTCCGGAGTCATCGTTTTTCATCAGAAAATGAATTCTTCGGACTATACCAAAAATGATTCAAAATGTCAAATTGATCGTGCCTCATGTTGAATAACCACTTTTAACCCCTCAGAGTGACCAAAATTGCCATTTTTACAGAGTTTTGCTTACACAAAAGCTTCAATTTTGACCAATTTCAGGTACATAAATGACTTTAAACACACTTATTTTAGTTGAAAAAGACTTAATTCACATCCAACAGTCGTTTGGTGTCAAAAGATTAAATGTTAAAATTTCATCGATATGGACCATTTTGGGGCCGTTCGACAGGTCCGGAGTCATCGTTTTTCATCACAAAAAGAATTTTTCGGACTATACCAAAAATGATTCAAAATGTCAAATAGATTGTGCCTCATGTTGAATAACCACTTTTTAACCCCTCAGAGTGACCAAAATTGCCATTTTTACAGAGTTTTGCTTACACAAAAGCTTCAATTTTGACCAATTTCAGGCACATAAATGACTTTAAACAAACTTATTTTAGTTGAAAAATACTTAATTCACATTCAACAGTCGTTTGGAGTCAAAAGATTAAATGTTAAAATTTCATCGATATGGACCATTTTGGGGACGTTCGACAGGTCCGGAGTCATCGTTTTTCATCAGAAAATGAATTTTTCGGACTGTACCAAAAATGATTCAAAATGTCAAATGGATCGTGCCTCATGTTGAATAACCACTTTTTAACCCCTCAGAGTGACCAAAATTGCCATTTTTACAGAGTTTTGCTTACACAAAAGCTTCAATTTTGACCAATTTCAGGCACATAAATGACTTTAAACACACTTATTTTAGTTGAAAAAGACTTAATTCACATCCAACAGTGGTTTGGAGTCAAAAGATTAAATGTTAAAATTTCATCGATATGGACCATTTTGGGGACGTTCGACAGGTCCGGAGTCATCGTTTTTCATCAGAAAATGAATTTTTCGGACTATACCAAAAATGATTCAAAATGTCAAATTGATCGTGCCTCATGTTGAATAACCACTTTTTAACCCCTCAGAGTGACCAAAATTGCCATTTTTACAGAGTTTTGCTTACTCAAAAGTTTAAATTTTGACCAATTTCAGGCACATAAATGACTTTAAACACACTTATTTTAGTTGAATAAGTCATAATTCACATCCAACAGTCGTTTGGAGTCAAAAGATTAAATGTTAAAATTTCATCGATATGGACCATTTTGGGGACGTTCGACAGGTCCGGAGTTATCGTTTTTCATCAGAAAATGAATTTTTCGGACTATACCAAAAATTATTCAAAATGCCAAATAGATCGTGCCTCATGTTGAATAACCACTTTTTAACCCCTCAGAGTGACCAAAATTGCCATTTTTACAGAGTTTTGCTTACACAAAAGCTTCAATTTTGACCAATTTCAGGCACATAAATGACTTTAAACACACTTATTTTAGTTGAAAAAGACTTAATTCACATCCAACAGTCGTTTGGAGTCAAAAGATTAAATGTTAAAATTTCATCGATATGGACCATTTTGGGGACGTTCGACAGGTCCGGAGTCATCGTTTTTCATCAGAAAATGAATTTTTCGGACTATACCAAAAATGATTCAAAATGTCAAATTGATCGTGCCTCATGTTGAATAACCACTTTTAACCCCTCAGAGTGACCAAAATTGCCATTTTTACAGAGTTTTGCTTACACAAAAGCTTCAATTTTGACCAATTTCAGGTACATAAATGACTTTAAACACACTTATTTTAGTTGAAAAAGACTTAATTCACATTCAACAGTCGTTTGGAGTCAAAAGATTAAATGTTAAAATTTCATCCATATGGACCATTTTGGGGACGTTCGACAGGTCCGGAGTCATCGTTTTTCATCAGAAAATGAATTTTTCGGACTGTACCAAAAATGATTCAAAATGTCAAATGGATCGTGCCTCATGTTGAATAACCACTTTTTAACCCCTCAGAGTGACCAAAATTGCCATTTTTACAGAGTTTTGCTTACACAAAAGCTTCAATTTTGACCAATTTCAGGCACATAAATGACTTTAAACACACTTATTTTAGTTGAAAAAGACTTAATTCACATCCAACAGTCGTTTGGAGTCAAAAGATTAAATGTTAAAATTTCATCGATATGGACCATTTTGGGGACGTTCGACAGGTCCGGAGTCATCGTTTTTCATCAGAAAATGAATTCTTCGGACTATACCAAAAATGATTCAAAATGTCAAATTGATCGTGCCTCATGTTGAATAACCACTTTTAACCCCTCAGAGTGACCAAAATTGCCATTTTTACAGAGTTTTGCTTACACAAAAGCTTCAATTTTGACCAATTTCAGGTACATAAATGACTTTAAACACACTTATTTTAGTTGAAAAAGACTTAATTCACATCCAACAGTCGTTTGGAGTCAAAATATTAAATGTAAAAATTTCATCGATATGGACCATTTTGGGGACATTCGACAGGTCCGGAGTCATCGTTTTTCATCAGAAAATGAATTTTTCGGACTATACCAAAAATGATTCAAAATGTCAAATGGATCGTGCCTCATGTTGAATAACCACTTTTTAACCCCTCAGAGAGACCAAAATTGCCATTTTTACAGAGTTTTGCTTACACAAAAGCTTCAATTTTGACCAATTTCAGGCACGTAAATGACTTTAAACACACTTATTTTAGTTGAAAAAGACTTAATTCACATCCAACAGTGGTTTGGAGTCAAAAGATTAAATGTTAAAATTTCATCGATATGGACCATTTTGGGGACGTTCGACAGGTCCGGAGTCATCGTTTTTCATCAGAAAATGAATTTTTCGGACTATACCAAAAATGATTCAAAATGTCAAATTGATCGTGCCTCATGTTGAATAACCACTTTTTAACCCCTCAGAGTGACCAAAATTGCCATTTTTACAGAGTTTTGCTTACTCAAAAGTTTAAATTTTGACCAATTTCAGGCACATAAATGACTTTAAACACACTTATTTTAGTTGAATAAGTCATAATTCACATCCAACAGTCGTTTGGAGTCAAAAGATTAAATGTTAAAATTTCATCGATATGGACCATTTTGGGGACGTTCGACAGGTCCGGAGTTATCGTTTTTCATCAGAAAATGAATTTTTCGGACTATACCAAAAATTATTCAAAATGTCAAATAGATCGTGCCTCATGTTGAATAACCACTTTTTAACCCCTCAGAGTGACCAAAATTGCCATTTTTACAGAGTTTTGCTTACACAAAAGCTTCAATTTTGACCAATTTCAGGCACATAAATGACTTTAAACACACTTATTTTAGTTGAAAAAGACTTAATTCACATCCAACAGTCGTTTGGAGTCAAAAGATTAAATGTTAAAATTTCATCGATATGGACCATTTTGGGGACGTTCGACAGGTCCGGAGTCATCGTTTTTCATCAGAAAATGAATTCTTCGGACTATACCAAAAATGATTCAAAATGTCAAATTGATCGTGCCTCATGTTGAATAACCACTTTTAACCCCTCAGAGTGACCAAAATTGCCATTTTTACAGAGTTTTGCTTACACAAAAGCTTCAATTTTGACCAATTTCAGGCACATAAATGACTTTAAACACACTTATTTTAGTTGAAAAAGACTTAATTCACATCCAACAGTCGTTTGGAGTCAAAAGATTAAATGTTAAAATTTCATCGATATGGACCATTTTGGGGACGTTCGACAGGTCCGGAGTCATCGTTTTTCATCAGAAAATGAATTCTTCGGACTATACCAAAAATGATTCAAAATGTCAAATTGATCGTGCCTCATGTTGAATAACCACTTTTAACCCCTCAGAGTGACCAAAATTGCCATTTTTACAGAGTTTTGCTTACACAAAAGCTTCAATTTTGACCAATTTCAGGTACATAAATGACTTTAAACACACTTATTTTAGTTGAAAAAGACTTAATTCACATCCAACAGTCGTTTGGAGTCAAAAGATTAAATGTTAAAATTTCATCGATATGGACCATTTTGGGGACGTTCGACAGGTCCGGAGTTATCGTTTTTCATCAGAAAATGAATTTTTCGGACTGTACCAAAAATGATTCAAAATGTCAAATGGATCGTGCCTCATGTTGAATAACCACTTTTTAACCCCTCAGAGTGACCAAAATTGCCATTTTTACAGAGTTTTGCTTACACAAAAGCTTCAATTTTGACCAATTTCAGGCACATAAATGACTTTAAACACACTTATTTTAGTTGAAAAAGACTTAATTCACATTCAACAGTCGTTTGGAGTCAAAAGATTAAATGTTAAAATTTCATCCATATGGACCATTTTGGGGACGTTCGACAGGTCCGGAGTCATCGTTTTTCATCAGAAAATGAATTTTTTGGACTGTACCAAAAATGATTCAAAATGTCAAATGGATCGTGCCTCATGTTGAATAACCACTTTTTAACCCCTCAGAGTGACCAAAATTGCCATTTTTACAGAGTTTTGCTTACACAAAAGCTTCAATTTTGACCAATTTCAGGTACATAAATGACTTTAAACACACTTATTTTAGTTGAAAAAGACTTAATTCACATCCAACAGTCGTTTGGAGTCAAAATATTAAATGTTAAAATTTCATCGATATGGACCATTTTGGGGACATTCGACAGGTCCGGAGTCATCGTTTTTCATCAGAAAATGAATTTTTCGGACTATACCAAAAATGATTCAAAATGTCAAATGGATCGTGCCTCATGTTGAATAACCACTTTTTAACCCCTCAGAGTGACCAAAATTGCCATTTTTACAGAGTTTTGCTTACACAAAAGCTTCAATTTTGACCAATTTCAGGCACATAAATGACTTTAAACACACTTATTTTAGTTGAAAAAGTCATAATTCACATCCAACAGTGGTTTGGAGTCAAAAGATTAAATGTTAAAATTTCAACGATATGGACCATTTTGGGGACGTTCGACAGGTCCGGAGTCATCGTTTTTCATCACAAAAAGAATTTTTCGGACTATACCAAAAATGATTCAAAATGTCAAATGGATCGTGCCTCATGTTGAATAACCACTTTTTAACCCCTCAGAGTGACCAAAATTGCCATTTTTACAGAGTTTTGCTTACACAAAAGCTTCAATTTTGACCAATTTCAGGCACATAAATGACTTTAAACACACTTATTTTAGTTGAAAAAGACTTAATTCACATTCAACAGTCGTTTGGAGTCAAAAGATTAAATGTTAAAATTTCATCCATATGGACCATTTTGGGGACGTTCGACAGGTCCGGAGTCATCGTTTTTCATCAGAAAATGAATTTTTCGGACTGTACCAAAAATGATTCAAAATGTCAAATGGATCGTGCCTCATGTTGAATAACCACTTTTTAACCCCTCAGAGTGACCAAAATTGCCATTTTTACAGAGTTTTGCTTACACAAAAGCTTCAATTTTGACCAATTTCAGGCACATAAATGACTTTAAACACACTTATTTTAGTTGAAAAAGTCATAATTCACATCCAACAGTGGTTTGGAGTCAAAAGATTAAATGTTAAAATTTCAACGATATGGACCATTTTGGGGACGTTCGACAGGTCCGGAGTCATCGTTTTTCATCACAAAAAGAATTTTTCGGACTATACCAAAAATGATTCAAAATGTCAAATAGATTGTGCCTCATGTTGAATAACCACTTTTTAACCCCTCAGAGTGACCAAAATTGCCATTTTTACAGAGTTTTGCTTACACAAAAGCTTCAATTTTGACCAATTTCAGGCACATAAATGACTTTAAACACACTTATTTTAGTTGAAAAAGACTTAATTCACATCCAACAGTGGTTTGGAGTCAAAAGATTAAATGTTAAAATTTCATCGATATGGACCATTTTGGGGCCGTTCGACAGGTCCGGAGTCATCGTTTTTCATCAGAAAATGAATTTTTCGTACTGTACCAAAAATGATTCAAAATGTCAAATGGATCGTGCCTCATGTTGAATAACCACTTTTTAACCCCTCAGAGTGACCAAAATTGCCATTTTTACAGAGTTTTGCTTACACAAAAGCTTCAATTTTGACCAATTTCAGGCACATAAATGACTTTAAACACACTTATTTTAGTTGAAAAAGTCATAATTCACATCCAACAGTGGTTTGGAGTCAAAAGATTGAATGTTAAAATTTCAACGATATGGACCATTTTGGGGACGTTCGACAGGTCCGGAGTCATCGTTTTCCATCACAAAAAGAATTTTTCGGACTATACCAAAAATGATTCAAAATGTCAAATAGATTGTGCCTCATGTTGAATAACCACTTTTTAACCCCTCAGAGTGACCAAAATTGCCATTTTTACAGAGTTTTGCTTACACAAAAGCTTCAATTTTGACCAATTTCAGGCACATAAATGACTTTAAACACACTTATTTTAGTTGAAAAAGACTTAATTCACATCCAACAGTCGTTTGGAGTCAAAAGATTAAATGTTAAAATTTCATCGATATGGACCATTTTGGGGACGTTCGACATGTCCGGAGTCATCGTTTTTCATCAGAAAATGAATTTTTCGCACTATACCAAAAATGATTCAAAATGTCAAATTGATCGTGCCTCATGTTGAATAACCACTTTTTAACCCCTCAGAGTGACCAAAAGTGCCATTTTTACAGAGTTTTGCTTACTCAAAAGTTTAAATTTTGACCAATTTCAGGCACATAAATGACTTTAAACACACTTATTTTAGTTGAAAAAGTCATAATTCACATCCAACAGTTGTTTGGAGTCAAAAGATTAAATGTTAAAATTTCATCGATATGGACCATTTTGGGGACGTTCGACAGGTCCGGAGTTATCGTTTTTCATCAGAAAATGAATTTTTCGGACTGTACCAAAAATGATTCAAAATGTCAAATGGATCGTGCCTCATGTTGAATAACCACTTTTTAACCCCTCAGAGTGACCAAAATTGCCATTTTTACAGAGTTTTGCTTACACAAAAGCTTCAATTTTGACCAATTTCAGGCACATAAATGACTTTAAACACACTTATTTTAGTTGAAAAAGACTTAATTCACATCCAACAGTCGTTTGGAGTCAAAAGATTAAATGTTAAAATTTCATCGATATGGACCATTTTGGGGACGTTCGACAGGTCCGGAGTCATCGTTTTTCATCAGAAAATGAATTCTTCGGACTATACCAAAAATGATTCAAAATGTCAAATTGATCGTGCCTCATGTTGAATAACCACTTTTAACCCCTCAGAGTGACCAAAATTGCCATTTTTACAGAGTTTTGCTTACACAAAAGCTTCAATTTTGACCAATTTCAGGTACATAAATGACTTTAAACACACTTATTTTAGTTGAAAAAGACTTAATTCACATCCAACAGTCGTTTGGAGTCAAAATATTAAATGTAAAAATTTCATCGATATGGACCATTTTGGGGACATTCGACAGGTCCGGAGTCATCGTTTTTCATCAGAAAATGAATTCTTCGGACTATACCAAAAATGATTCAAAATGTGAAATGGATCGTGCCTCATGTTGAATAACCACTTTTTAACCCCTCAGAGTGACCAAAATTGCCATTTTTACAGAGTTTTGCTTACACAAAAGCTTCAATTTTGACCAATTTCAGGTACATAAATGACTTTAAACACACTTATTTTAGTTGAAAAAGACTTAATTCACATCCAACAGTCGTTTGGAGTCAAAATATTAAATGTTAAAATTTCATCGATATGGACCATTTTGGGGACATTCGACAGGTCCGGAGTCATCGTTTTTCATCAGAAAATGAATTTTTCGGACTATACCAAAAATGATTCAAAATGTCAAATGGATCGTGCCTCATGTTGAATAACCACTTTTTAACCCCTCAGAGTGACCAAAATTGCCATTTTTACAGAGTTTTGCTTACACAAAAGCTTCAATTTTGACCAATTTCAGGCACATAAATGACTTTAAACACACTTATTTTAGTTGAAAAAGACTTAATTCACATTCAACAGTCGTTTGGAGTCAAAAGATTAAATGTTAAAATTTCATCGATATGGACCATTTTGGGGACGTTCGACAGGTCCGGAGTCATCGTTTTTCATCAGAAAATGAATTTTTCGGACTGTACCAAAAATGATTCAAAATGTCAAATGGATCGTGCCTCATGTTGAATAACCACTTTTTAACCCCTCAGAGTGACCAAAATTGCCATTTTTACAGAGTTTTGCTTACACAAAAGCTTCAATTTTGACCAATTTCAGGCACATAAATGACTTTAAACACACTTATTTTAGTTGAAAAAGACTTAATTCACATTCAACAGTCGTTTGGAGTCAAAAGATTAAATGTTAAAATTTCATCCATATGGACCATTTTGGGGACGTTCGACAGGTCCGGAGTCATCGTTTTTCATCAGAAAATGAATTTTTCGGACTGTACCAAAAATGATTCAAAATGTCAAAAGGATCGTGCCTCATGTTGAATAACCACTTTTTAACCCCTCAGAGTGACCAAAATTGCCATTTTTACAGAGTTTTGCTTACACAAAAGCTTCAATTTTGACCAATTTCAGGCACATAAATGACTTTAAACACACTTATTTTAGTTGAAAAAGTCATAATTCACATCCAACAGTGGTTTGGAGTCAAAAGATTAAATGTTAAAATTTCAACGATATGGACCATTTTGGGGACGTTCGACAGGTCCGGAGTCATCGTTTTTCATCACAAAAAGAATTTTTCGGACTATACCAAAAATGATTCAAAATGTCAAATAGATTGTGCCTCATGTTGAATAACCACTTTTTAACCCCTCAGAGTGACCAAAATTGCCATTTTTACAGAGTTTTGCTTACACAAAAGCTTCAATTTTGACCAATTTCAGGCACATAAATGACTTTAAACACACTTATTTTAGTTGAAAAAGACTTAATTCACATCCAACAGTCGTTTGGTGTCAAAAGATTAAATGTTAAAATTTCATCGATATGGACCATTTTGGGGCCGTTCGACAGGTCCGGAGTCATCGTTTTCATCAGAAAATGAATTCTTCGGACTTATACCAAAAATGATTCAAAATGTGAAATGGATCGTGCCTCATGTTGAATAACCACTTTTTAACCCCTCAGAGTGACCAAAATTGCCATTTTTACAGAGTTTTGCTTACACAAAAGCTTCAATTTTGACCAATTTCAGGCACATAAATGACTTTAAACACACTTATTTTAGTTGAAAAAGACTTAATTCACATCCAACAGTCGTTTGGAGTCAAAAGATTAAATGTTAAAATTTCATCGATATGGACCATTTTGGGGACGTTCGACATGTCCGGAGTCATCGTTTTTCATCAGAAAATGAATTTTTCGCACTATACCAAAAATGATTCAAAATGTCAAATTGATCGTGCCTCATGTTGAATAACCACTTTTTAACCCCTCAGAGTGACCAAAATTGCCATTTTTACAGAGTTTTGCTTACTCAAAAGTTTAAATTTTGACCAATTTCAGGCACATAAATGACTTTAAACACACTTATTTTAGTTGAAAAAGTCATAATTCACATCCAACAGTTGTTTGGAGTCAAAAGATTAAATGTTAAAATTTCATCGATATGGACCATTTTGGGGACGTTCGACAGGTCCGGAGTTATCGTTTTTCATCAGAAAATGAATTTTTCGGACTATACAAAAAATGATTCAAAATGTCAAATAGATCGTGCCTCATGTTGAATAACCACTATTTAACCCCTCAGAGTGACCAAAATTGCCATTTTTACAGAGTTTTGCTTACTCAAAAGCTTCAATTTTGACCAATTTCAGGCACGTAAATGACTTTAAACACACTTATTTTAGTTGAAAAAGACTTAATTCACATCCAACAGTGGTTTGGAGTCAAAAGATTAAATGTTAAAATTTCATCAATATGGACCATTTTGGGGACGTTCGACAGGTCCGGAGTCATCGTTTTTCATCAGAAAATGAATTTTTCGGACTGTACCAAAAATGATTCAAAATGTCAAATGGATCGTGCCTCATGTTGAATAACCACTTTTTAACCCCTCAGAGTGACCAAAATTGCCATTTTTACAGAGTTTTGCTTACACAAAAGCTTCAATTTTGACCAATTTCAGGCACATAAATGACTTTAAACACACTTATTTTAGTTGAAAAAGACTTCACATCCAACAGTCGTTTGGAGTCAAAAGATTAAATGTTAAAATTTCATCGATATGGACCATTTTGGGGACGTTCGACAGGTCCGGAGCCATCGTTTTTCATCAGAAAATGAATTCTTCGGACTATACCAAAAATGATTCAAAATGTCAAATTGATCGTGCCTCATGTTGAATAACCACTTTTAACCCCTCAGAGTGACCAAAATTGCCATTTTTACAGAGTTTTGCTTACACAAAAGCTTCAATTTTGACCAATTTCAGGTACATAAATGACTTTAAACACACTTATTTTAGTTGAAAAAGACTTAATTCACATCCAACAGTCGTTTGGAGTCAAAATATTAAATGTAAAAATTTCATCGATATGGACCATTTTGGGGACATTCGACAGGTCCGGAGTCATCGTTTTTCATCAGAAAATGAATTTTTCGGACTATACCAAAAATGATTCAAAATGTCAAATGGATCGTGCCTCATGTTGAATAACCACTTTTTAACCCCTCAGAGAGACCAAAATTGCCATTTTTACAGAGTTTTGCTTACACAAAAGCTTAAATTTTGACCAATTTCAGGCACGTAAATGACTTTAAACACACTTATTTTAGTTGAAAAAGACTTAATTCACATCCAACAGTGGTTTGGAGTCAAAAGATTAAATGTTAAAATTTCATCGATATGGACCATTTTGGGGACGTTCGACAGGTCCGGAGTCATCGTTTTTCATCAGAAAATGAATTTTTCGGACTATACCAAAAATGATTCAAAATGTCAAATTGATCGTGCCTCATGTTGAATAACCACTTTTTAACCCCTCAGAGTGACCAAAATTGCCATTTTTACAGAGTTTTGCTTACTCAAAAGTTTAAATTTTGACCAATTTCAGGCACATAAATGACTTTAAACACACTTATTTTAGTTGAATAAGTCATAATTCACATCCAACAGTCGTTTGGAGTCAAAAGATTAAATGTTAAAATTTCATCGATATGGACCATTTTGGGGACGTTCGACAGGTACGGAGTTATCGTTTTTCATCAGAAAATGAATTTTTCGGACTATACCAAAAATTATTCAAAATGTCAAATAGATCGTGCCTCATGTTGAATAACCACTTTTTAACCCCTGAGAGTGACCAAAATTGCCATTTTTACAGAGTTTTGCTTACACAAAAGCTTCAATTTTGACCAATTTCAGGCACATAAATGACTTTAAACACACTTATTTTAGTTGAAAAAGACTTAATTCACATCCAACAGTCGTTTGGAGTCAAAAGATTAAATGTTAAAATTTCATCGATATGGACCATTTTGGGGACGTTCGACAGGTCCGGAGTCATCGTTTTTCATCAGAAAATGAATTCTTCGGACTATACCAAAAATGATTCAAAATGTCAAATTGATCGTGCCTCATGTTGAATAACCACTTTTAACCCCTCAGAGTGACCAAAATTGCCATTTTTACAGAGTTTTGCTTACACAAAAGCTTCAATTTTGACCAATTTCAGGTACATAAATGACTTTAAACACACTTATTTTAGTTGAAAAAGACTTAATTCACATCCAACAGTCGTTTGGAGTCAAAATATTAAATGTAAAAATTTCATCGATATGGACCATTTTGGGGACATTCGACAGGTCCGGAGTCATCGTTTTTCATCAGAAAATGAATTTTTCGGACTATACCAAAAATGATTCAAAATGTCAAATGGATCGTG
Source organism: Lissotriton vulgaris (assembly GCF_964263255.1). Lineage (NCBI taxonomy): Eukaryota > Metazoa > Chordata > Amphibia > Caudata > Salamandridae > Lissotriton > Lissotriton vulgaris. The sequence continues at coordinate 1,859,807 of NW_028252241.1, read as the reverse complement.
CCTCATGTTGAATAACCACTTTTTAACCCCTCAGAGAGACCAAAATTGCCATTTTTACAGAGTTTTGCTTACACAAAAGCTTCAATTTTGACCAATTTCAGGCACGTAAATGACTTTAAACACACTTATTTTAGTTGAAAAAGACTTAATTCACATCCAACAGTGGTTTGGAGTCAAAAGATTAAATGTTAAAATTTCATCGATATGGACCATTTTGGGGACGTTCGACAGGTCCGGAGTTATCGTTTTTCATCAGAAAATGAATTTTTCGGACTGTACCAAAAATGATTCAAAATGTCAAATGGATCGTGCCTCATGTTGAATAACCACTTTTTAACCCCTCAGAGTGACCAAAATTGCCATTTTTACAGAGTTTTGCTTACACAAAAGCTTCAATTTTGACCAATTTCAGGCACATAAATGACTTTAAACACACTTATTTTAGTTGAAAAAGACTTAATTCACATTCAACAGTCGTTTGGAGTCAAAAGATTAAATGTTAAAATTTCATCCATATGGACCATTTTGGGGACGTTCGACAGGTCCGGAGTCATCGTTTTTCATCAGAAAATGAATTTTTTGGACTGTACCAAAAATGATTCAAAATGTCAAATGGATCGTGCCTCATGTTGAATAACCACTTTTTAACCCCTCAGAGTGACCAAAATTGCCATTTTTACAGAGTTTTGCTTACACAAAAGCTTCAATTTTGACCAATTTCAGGTACATAAATGACTTTAAACACACTTATTTTAGTTGAAAAAGACTTAATTCACATCCAACAGTCGTTTGGAGTCAAAATATTAAATGTTAAAATTTCATCGATATGGACCATTTTGGGGACATTCGACAGGTCCGGAGTCATCGTTTTTCATCAGAAAATTAATTTTTTGGACTATACCAAAAATGATTCAAAATGTCAAATGGATCGTGCCTCATGTTGAATAACCACTTTTTAACCCCTCAGAGTGACCAAAATTGCCATTTTTACAGAGTTTTGCTTACACAAAAGCTTCAATTTTGACCAATTTCAGGCACATAAATGACTTTAAACACACTTATTTTAGTTGAAAAAGTCATAATTCACATCCAACAGTGGTTTGGAGTCAAAAGATTAAATGTTAAAATTTCAACGATATGGACCATTTTGGGGACGTTCGACAGGTCCGGAGTCATCGTTTATCATCACAAAAAGAATTTTTCGGACTATACCAAAAATGATTCAAAATGTCAAATGGATCGTGCCTCATGTTGAATAACCACTTTTTAACCCCTCAGAGAGACCAAAATTGCCATTTTTACAGAGTTTTGCTTACACAAAAGCTTCAATTTTGACCAATTTCAGGCACGTAAATGACTTTAAACACACTTATTTTAGTTGAAAAAGACTTAATTCACATCCAACAGTGGTTTGGAGTCAAAAGATTAAATGTTAAAATTTCATCGATATGGACCATTTTGGGGACGTTCGACAGGTCCGGAGTCATCGTTTTTCATCAGAAAATGAATTTTTCGGACTATACCAAAAATGATTCAAAATGTCAAATTGATCGTGCCTCATGTTGAATAACCACTTTTTAACCCCTCAGAGTGACCAAAATTGCCATTTTTACAGAGTTTTGCTTACTCAAAAGTTTACATTTTGACCAATTTCAGGCACATAAAGGACTTTAAACACACTTATTTTAGTTGAGAAAGTCATAATTCACATCCAACAGTCGTTTGGAGTCAAAAGATTAAATGTTAAAATTTCATCGATATGGACCATTTTGGGGACGTGTTACAGGTCCGGAGTCATCGTTTTTCATCAGAAAATGAATTTTCCGGACTATACCAAAAATGATTCAAAATGTCAAATAGATTGTGCCTCATGTTGAATAACCACTTTTTAACCCCTCAGAGTGACCAAAATTGCCATTTTTACAGAGTTTTGCTTACACAAAAGCTTCAATTTTGACCAATTTCAGGCACATAAATGACTTTAAACACACTTATTTTAGTTGAAAAAGACTTAATTCACATTCAACAGTCGTTTGGAGTCAAAAGATTAAATGTTAAAATTTCATCGATATGGACCATTTTGGGGACGTTCGACAGGTCCGGAGTCATCGTTTTTCATCAGAAAATGAATTTTTCGGACTGTACCAAAAATTATTCAAAATGTCAAATGGATCGTGCCTCATGTTGAATAACCACTTTTTAACCCCTCAGAGTGACCAAAATTGCCATTTTTACAGAGTTTTGCTTACACAAAAGCTTCAATTTTGACCAATTTCAGGCACATAAATGACTTTAAACACACTTATTTTAGTTGAAAAAGACTTAATTCACATCCAACAGTCGTTTGGAGTCAAAAGATTAAATGTTAAAATTTCATCGATATGGACCATTTTGTGGACGATCGACAGGTCCGGAGTCATCGTTTTTCATCAGAAAATGAATTTTTCAGACTATATCAAAAATGATTCAAAATGCCAAAGTGATCGTGCCTCATGTTGAATAACGACTTTTTAACCCCTCAGAGTGACCAAAATTGCCATTTTTACAGAGTTTTGCTTACTCAAAGCTTCAATTTTGACCAATTTCAGGCACATAAAGGACTTTAAACACACTTATTTTAGTTGAAAAAGACTTAATTCACATTCAACAGTCGTTTGGAGTCAAAAGATTAAATGTTAAAATTTCATCCATATGGACCATTTTGGGGACGTTCGACAGGTCCGGAGTCATCGTTTTTCATCAGAAAATGAATTTTTTGGACTGTACCAAAAATGATTCCAAATGGCAAATGGATCGTGCCTCATGTTGAATAACCACTTTTTAACCCCTCAGAGTGACCAAAATTGCCATTTTTACAGAGTTTTGCTTACACAAAAGCTTCAATTTTGACCAATTTCAGGCACATAAATGACTTTAAACACACTTATTTTAGTTGAAAAAGACTTAATTCACATCCAACAGTCGTTTGGAGTCAAAAGATTAAATGTTAAAATTTCATCGATATGGACCATTTTGGGGATGTTCGACAGGTCCGGAGTCATCGTTTTTCATCAGAAAATGAATTCTTCGGACTATACCAAAAATGATTCAAAATGTGAAATGGATCGTGCCTCATGTTGAATAACCACTTTTTAACCCCTCAGAGTGACCAAAATTGCCATTTTTACAGAGTTTTGCTTACACAAAAGCTTCAATTTTGACCAATTTCAGGTACATAAATGACTTTAAACACACTTATTTTAGTTGAAAAAGACTTAATTCACATCCAACAGTCGTTTGGAGTCAAAATATTAAATGTTAAAATTTCATCGATATGGACCATTTTGGGGACATTCGACAGGTCCGGAGTCATCGTTTTTCATCAGAAAATGAATTTTTCGGACTATACCAAAAATGATTCAAAATGTCAAATGGATCGTGCCTCATGTTGAATAACCACTTTTTAACCCCTCAGAGAGACCAAAATTGCCATTTTTACAGAGTTTTGCTTACTCAAAAGCTTCAATTTTGACCAATTTCAGGCACGTAAATGACTTTAAACACACCTATTTTAGTTGAAAAAGACTTAATTCACATTCAACAGTCGTTTGGAGTCAAAAGATTAAATGTTAAAATTTCATCGATATGGACCATTTTGGGGACGTTCGACAGGTCCGGAGTCATCGTTTTTCATCAGAAAATGAATTTTTCGGACTGTACCAAAAATGATTCAAAATGTCAAATGGATCGTGCCTCATGTTGAATAACCACTTTTTAACCCCTCAGAGTGACCAAAATTGCCATTTTTACAGAGTTTTGCTTACTCAAAGCTTCAATTTTGACCAATTTCAGGCACATAAAGGACTTTAAACACACTTATTTTAGTTGAGAAAGTCATAATTCACATCCAACAGTCGTTTGGAGTCAAAAGATTAAATGTTAAAATTTCATCGATATGGACCATTTTGGGGACGTTCGACAGGTCCGGAGTCATCGTTTTTCATCAGAAAATGAATTTTCCGGACTATACCAAAAATGATTCAAAATGTCAAATAGATTGTGCCTCATGTTGAATAACCACTTTTTAACCCCTCAGAGTGACCAAAATTGCCATTTTTACAGAGTTTTGCTTACACAAAAGCTTCAATTTTGACCAATTTCAGGCACATAAATGACTTTAAACACACTTATTTTAGTTGAAAAAGACTTAATTCACATTCAACAGTCGTTTGGAGTCAAAAGATTAAATGTTAAAATTTCATCGATATGGACCATTTTGGGGACGTTCGACAGGTCCGGAGTCATCGTTTTTCATCAGAAAATGAATTTTTCGGACTGTACCAAAAATGATTCAAATTGTCAAATGGATCGTGCCTCATGTTGAATAACCACTTTTTAACCCCTCAGAGTGACAAAAAATTGCCATTTTTACAGAGTTTTGCTTACACAAAAGCTTCAATTTTGACCAATTTCAGGCACATAAATGACTTTAAACACACTTATTTTAGTTGAAAAAGACTTAATTCACATCCAACAGTCGTTTGGAGTCAAAAGATTAAATGTTAAAATTTCATCGATATGGACCATTTTGTGGACGATCGACAGGTCCGGAGTCATCGTTTTTCATCAGAAAATGAATTTTTCAGACTATATCAAAAATGATTCAAAATGCCAAAGTGATCGTGCCTCATGTTGAATAACGACTTTTTAACCCCTCAGAGTGACCAAAATTGCCATTTTTACAGAGTTTTGCTTACTCAAAGCTTCAATTTTGACCAATTTCAGGCACATAAAGGACTTTAAACACACTTATTTTAGTTGAGAAAGTCATAATTCACATCCAACAGTCGTTTGGAGTCAAAAGATTAAATGTTAAAATTTCATCAATATGGACCATTTTGGGGACGTTCGACAGGTCCGGAGTCATCGTTTTTCATCAGAAAATGAATTTTTCGGACTGTACCAAAAATGATTCAAAATGTCAAATGGATCGTGCCTCATGTTGAATAACCACTTTTTAACCCCTCAGAGTGACCAAAATTGCCATTTTTACAGAGTTTTGCTTACACAAAAGCTTCAATTTTGACCAATTTCAGGCACATAAATGACTTTAAACACACTTATTTTAGTTGAAAAAGACTTAATTCACATTCAACAGTCGTTTGGAGTCAAAAGATTAAATGTTAAAATTTCATCCATATGGACCATTTTGGGGACGTTCGACAGGTCCGGAGTCATCGTTTTTCATCAGAAAATGAATTTTTTGGACTGTACCAAAAATGATTCAAAATGTCAAATGGATCGTGCCTCATGTTGAATAACCACTTTTTAACCCCTCAGAGTGACCAAAATTGCCATTTTTACAGAGTTTTGCTTACACAAAAGCTTCAATTTTGACCAATTTCAGGCACATAAATGACTTTAAACACACTTATTTTAGTTGAAAAAGACTTAATTCACATCCAACAGTCGTTTGGAGTCAAAAGATTAAATGTTAAAATTTCATCGATATGGACCATTTTGGGGATGTTCGACAGGTCCGGAGTCATCGTTTTTCATCAGAAAATGAATTCTTCGGACTATACCAAAAATGATTCAAAATGTGAAATGGATCGTGCCTCATGTTGAATAGCCACTTTTTAACCCCTCAGAGTGACCAAAATTGCCATTTTTACAGAGTTTTGCTTACACAAAAGCTTCAATTTTGACCAATTTCAGGTACATAAATGACTTTAAACACACTTATTTTAGTTGAAAAAGACTTAATTCACATCCAACAGTCGTTTGGAGTCAAAATATTAAATGTTAAAATTTCATCGATATGGACCATTTTGGGGACATTCGACAGGTCCGGAGTCATCGTTTTTCATCAGAAAATGAATTTTTCGGACTATACCAAAAATGATTCAAAATGTCAAATGGATCGTGCCTCATGTTGAATAACCACTTTTTAACCCCTCAGAGTGACCAAAATTGCCATTTTTACAGAGTTTTGCTTACACAAAAGCTTCAATTTTGACCAATTTCAGGCACATAAATGACTTTAAACACACTTATTTTAGTTGAAAAAGTCATAATTCACATCCAACAGTGGTTTGGAGTCAAAAGATTAAATGTTAAAATTTCAACGATATGGACCATTTCGGGGACGTTCGACAGGTCCGGAGTCATCGTTTTTCATCACAAAAAGAATTTTTCGGACTATACCAAAAATGATTCAAAATGTCAAATGGATCGTGCCTCATGTTGAATAACCACTTTTTAACCCCTCAGAGAGACCAAAATTGCCATTTTTACAGAGTTTTGCTTACACAAAAGCTTCAATTTTGACCAATTTCAGGCACATAAATGACTTTAAACACACTTATTTTAGTTGAAAAAGACTTAATTCACATCCAACAGTCGTTTGGAGTCAAAAGATTAAATGTTAAAATTTCATCGATATGGACCATTTTGGGGATGTTCGACAGGTCCGGAGTCATCGTTTTTCATCAGAAAATGAATTCTTTGGACTATACCAAAAATGATTCAAAATGTGAAATGGATCGTGCCTCATGTTGAATAACCACTTTTTAACCCCTCAGAGTGACCAAAATTGCCATTTTTACAGAGTTTTGCTTACACAAAAGCTTCAATTTTGACCAATTTCAGGCACGTAAATGACTTTAAACACACCTATTTTAGTTGAAAAAGACTTAATTCACATTCAACAGTCGTTTGGAGTCAAAAGATTAAATGTTAAAATTTCATCGATATGGACCATTTTGGGGACGTTCGACAGGTCCGGAGTCATCGTTTTTCATCAGAAAATGAATTTTTCGGACTGTACCAAAAATGATTCAAAATGTCAAATGGATCGTGCCTCAAGTTGAATAACCACTTTTTAACCCCTCAGAGTGACCAAAATTGCCATTTTTACAGAGTTTTGCTTACTCAAAGCTTCAATTTTGACCAATTTCAGGCACATAAAGGACTTTAAACACACTTATTTTAGTTGAGAAAGTCATAATTCACATCCAACAGTCGTTTGGAGTCAAAAGATTAAATGTTAAAATTTCATCGATATGGACCATTTTGGGGACGTTCGACAGGTCCGGAGTCATCGTTTTTCATCAGAAAATGAATTTTCCGGACTATACCAAAAATGATTCAAAATGTCAAATAGATTGTGCCTCATGTTGAATAACCACTTTTTAACCCCTCAGAGTGACCAAAATTGCCATTTTTACAGAGTTTTGCTTACACAAAAGCTTCAATTTTGACCAATTTCAGGCACATAAATGACTTTAAACACACTTATTTTAGTTGAAAAAGACTTAATTCACATTCAACAGTCGTTTGGAGTCAAAAGATTAAATGTTAAAATTTCATCGATATGGACCATTTTGGGGACGTTCGACAGGTCCGGAGTCATCGTTTTTCATCAGAAAATGAATTTTTCGGACTGTACCAAAAATGATTCAAATTGTCAAATGGATCGTGCCTCATGTTGAATAACCACTTTTTAACCCCTCAGAGTGACAAAAAATTGCCATTTTTACAGAGTTTTGCTTACACAAAAGCTTCAATTTTGACCAATTTCAGGCACATAAATGACTTTAAACACACTTATTTTAGTTGAAAAAGACTTAATTCACATCCAACAGTCGTTTGGAGTCAAAAGATTAAATGTTAAAATTTCATCGATATGGACCATTTTGTGGACGATCGACAGGTCCGGAGTCATCGTTTTTCATCAGAAAATGAATTTTTCAGACTATATCAAAAATGATTCAAAATGCCAAAGTGATCGTGCCTCATGTTGAATAACGACTTTTTAACCCCTCAGAGTGACCAAAATTGCCATTTTTACAGAGTTTTGCTTACTCAAAGCTTCAATTTTGACCAATTTCAGGCACATAAAGGACTTTAAACACACTTATTTTAGTTGAGAAAGTCATAATTCACATCCAACAGTCGTTTGGAGTCAAAAGATTAAATGTTAAAATTTCATCGATATGGACCATTTTGGGGACGTTCGACAGGTCCGGAGTCATCGTTTTTCATCAGAAAATGAATTTTTCGGACTGTACCAAAAATGATTCAAAATGTCAAATGGATCGTGCCTCATGTTGAATAACCACTTTTTAACCCCTCAGAGTGACCAAAATTGCCATTTTTACAGAGTTTTGCTTACACAAAAGCTTCAATTTTGACCAATTTCAGGCACATAAATGACTTTAAACACACTTATTTTAGTTGAAAAAGACTTAATTCACATTCAACAGTCGTTTGGAGTCAAAAGATTAAATGTTAAAATTTCATCCATATGGACCATTTTGGGGACGTTCGACAGGTCCGGAGTCATCGTTTTTCATCAGAAAATGAATTTTTTGGACTGTACCAAAAATGATTCAAAATGTCAAATGGATCGTGCCTCATGTTGAATAACCACTTTTTAACCCCTCAGAGTGACCAAAATAGCCATTTTTACAGAGTTTTGCTTACACAAAAGCTTCAATTTTGACCAATTTCAGGCACATAAATGACTTTAAACACACTTATTTTAGTTGAAAAAGACTTAATTCACATCCAACAGTCGTTTGGAGTCAAAAGATTAAATGTTAAAATTTCATCGATATGGACCATTTTGGGGATGTTCGACAGGTCCGGAGTCATCGTTTTTCATCAGAAAATGAATTCTTCGGACTATACCAAAAATGATTCAAAATGTGAAATGGATCGTGCCTCATGTTGAATAACCACTTTTTAACCCCTCAGAGTGACCAAAATTGCCATTTTTACAGAGTTTTGCTTACACAAAAGCTTCAATTTTGACCAATTTCAGGTACATAAATGACTTTAAACACACTTATTTTAGTTGAAAAAGACTTAATTCACATCCAACAGTCGTTTGGAGTCAAAATATTAAATGTTAAAATTTCATCGATATGGACCATTTTGGGGACGTTCGACAGGTCCGGAGTCATCGTTTTTCATCAGAAAATGAATTTTCCGGACTATACCAAAAATGATTCAAAATGTCAAATAGATTGTGCCTCATGTTGAATAACCACTTTTTAACCCCTCAGAGTGACCAAAATTGCCATTTTTACAGAGTTTTGCTTACACAAAAGCTTCAATTTTGACCAATTTCAGGTACATAAATGACTTTAAACACACTTATTTTAGTTGAAAAAGACTTAATTCACATCCAACAGTCGTTTGGAGTCAAAATATTAAATGTTAAAATTTCATCGATATGGACCATTTTGGGGACATTCGACAGGTCCGGAGTCATCGTTTTTCATCAGAAAATGAATTTTTCGGACTATACCAAAAATGATTCAAAATGTCAAATGGATCGTGCCTCATGTTGAATAACCACTTTTTAACCCCTCAGAGAGACCAAAATTGCCATTTTTACAGAGTTTTGCTTACTCAAAAGCTTCAATTTTGACCAATTTCAGGCACGTAAATGACTTTAAACACACCTATTTTAGTTGAAAAAGACTTAATTCACATTCAACAGTCGTTTGGAGTCAAAAGATTAAATGTTAAAATTTCATCGATATGGACCATTTTGGGGACGTTCGACAGGTCCGGAGTCATCGTTTTTCATCAGAAAATGAATTTTTCGGACTGTACCAAAAATGATTCAAAATGTCAAATGGATCGTGCCTCATGTTGAATAACCACTTTTTAACCCCTCAGAGTGACCAAAATTACCATTTTTACAGAGTTTTGCTTACTCAAAGCTTCAATTTTGACCAATTTCAGGCACATAAAGGACTTTAAACACACTTATTTTAGTTGAGAAAGTCATAATTCACATCCAACAGTCGTTTGGAGTCAAAAGATTAAATGTTAAAATTTCATCGATATGGACCATTTTGGGGACGTTCGACAGGTCCGGAGTCATCGTTTTTCATCAGAAAATGAATTTTCCGGACTATACCAAAAATGATTCAAAATGTCAAATAGATTGTGCCTCATGTTGAATAACCACTTTTTAACCCCTCAGAGTGACCAAAATTGCCATTTTTACAGAGTTTTGCTTACACAAAAGCTTCAATTTTGACCAATTTCAGGCACATAAATGACTTTAAACACACTTATTTTAGTTGAAAAAGACTTAATTCACATTCAACAGTCGTTTGGAGTCAAAAGATTAAATGTTAAAATTTCATCGATATGGACCATTTTGGGGACGTTCGACAGGTCCGGAGTCATCGTTTTTCATCAGAAAATGAATTTTTCGGACTGTACCAAAAATGATTCAAATTGTCAAATGGATCGTGCCTCATGTTGAATAACCACTTTTTAACCCCTCAGAGTGACAAAAAATTGCCATTTTTACAGAGTTTTGCTTACACAAAAGCTTCAATTTTGACCAATTTCAGGCACATAAATGACTTTAAACACACTTATTTTAGTTGAAAAAGACTTAATTCACATCCAACAGTCGTTTGGAGTCAAAAGATTAAATGTTAAAATTTCATCGATATGGACCATTTTGTGGACGATCGACAGGTCCGGAGTCATCGTTTTTCATCAGAAAATGAATTTTTCAGACTATATCAAAAATGATTCAAAATGCCAAAGTGATCGTGCCTCATGTTGAATAACGACTTTTTAACCCCTCAGAGTGACCAAAATTGCCATTTTTACAGAGTTTTGCTTACTCAAAGCTTCAATTTTGACCAATTTCAGGCACATAAAGGACTTTAAACACACTTATTTTAGTTGAGAAAGTCATAATTCACATCCAACAGTCGTTTGGAGTCAAAAGATTAAATGTTAAAATTTCATCGATATGGACCATTTTGGGGACGTTCGACAGGTCCGGAGTCATCGTTTTTCATCAGAAAATGAATTTTTCGGACTGTACCAAAAATGATTCAAAATGTCAAATGGATCGTGCCTCATGTTGAATAACCACTTTTTAACCCCTCAGAGTGACCAAAATTGCCATTTTTACAGAGTTTTGCTTACACAAAAGCTTCAATTTTGACCAATTTCAGGCACATAAATGACTTTAAACACACTTATTTTAGTTGAAAAAGACTTAATTCACATTCAACAGTCGTTTGGAGTCAAAAGATTAAATGTTAAAATTTCATCCATATGGACCATTTTGGGGACGTTCGACAGGTCCGGAGTCATCGTTTTTCATCAGAAAATGAATTTTTTGGACTGTACCAAAAATGATTCAAAATGTCAAATGGATCGTGCCTCATGTTGAATAACCACTTTTTAACCCCTCAGAGTGACCAAAATTGCCATTTTTACAGAGTTTTGCTTACACAAAAGCTTCAATTTTGACCAATTTCAGGCACATAAATGACTTTAAACACACTTATTTTAGTTGAAAAAGACTTAATTCACATCCAACAGTCGTTTGGAGTCAAAAGATTAAATGTTAAATTTTCATCGATATGGACCATTTTGGGGATGTTCGACAGGTCCGGAGTCATCGTTTTTCATCAGAAAATGAATTCTTCGGACTATACCAAAAATGATTCAAAATGTGAAATGGATCGTGCCTCATGTTGAATAACCACTTTTTAACCCCTCAGAGTGACCAAAATTGCCATTTTTACAGAGTTTTGCTTACACAAAAGCTTCAATTTTGACCAATTTCAGGTACATAAATGACTTTAAACACACTTATTTTAGTTGAAAAAGACTTAATTCACATCCAACAGTCGTTTGGAGTCAAAATATTAAATGTTAAAATTTCATCGATATGGACCATTTTGGGGACATTCGACAGGTCCGGAGTCATCGTTTTTCATCAGAAAATGAATTTTTCGGACTATACCAAAAATGATTCAAAATGTCAAATGGATCGTGCCTCATGTTGAATAACCACTTTTTAACCCCTCAGAGTGACCAAAATTGCCATTTTTACAGAGTTTTGCTTACACAAAAGCTTCAATTTTGACCAATTTCAGGCACATAAATGACTTTAAACACACTTATTTTAGTTGAAAAAGTCATAATTCACATCCAACAGTGGTTTGGAGTCAAAAGATTAAATGTTAAAATTTCAACGATATGGACCATTTTGGGGACGTTCGACAGGTCCGGAGTCATCGTTTTTCATCACAAAAAGAATTTTTCGGACTATACCAAAAATGATTCAAAATGTCAAATGGATCGTGCCTCATGTTGAATAACCACTTTTTAACCCCTCAGAGAGACCAAAATTGCCATTTTTACAGAGTTTTGCTTACACAAAAGCTTCAATTTTGACCAATTTCAGGCACATAAATGACTTTAAACACACTTATTTTAGTTGAAAAAGACTTAATTCACATCCAACAGTCGTTTGGAGTCAAAAGATTAAATGTTAAAATTTCATCGATATGGACCATTTTGGGGATGTTCGACAGGTCCGGAGTCATCGTTTTTCATCAGAAAATGAATTCTTCGGACTATACCAAAAATGATTCAAAATGTGAAATGGATCGTGCCTCATGTTGAATAACCACTTTTTAACCCCTCAGAGTGACCAAAATTGCCATTTTTACAGAGTTTTGCTTACACAAAAGCTTCAATTTTGACCAATTTCAGGTACATAAATGACTTTAAACACACTTATTTTAGTTGAAAAAGACTTAATTCACATCCAACAGTCGTTTGGAGTCAAAATATTAAATGTTAAAATTTCATCGATATGGACCATTTTGGGGACATTCGACAGGTCCGGAGTCATCGTTTTTCATCAGAAAATGAATTTTTCGGACTATACCAAAAATGATTCAAAATGTCAAATGGATCGTGCCTCATGTTGAATAACCACTTTTTAACCCCTCAGAGAGACCAAAATTGCCATTTTTACAGAGTTTTGCTTACTCAAAAGCTTCAATTTTGACCAATTTCAGGCACGTAAATGACTTTAAACACACCTATTTTAGTTGAAAAAGACTTAATTCACATTCAACAGTCGTTTGGAGTCAAAAGATTAAATGTTAAAATTTCATCGATATGGACCATTTTGGGGACGTTCGACAGGTCCGGAGTCATCGTTTTTCATCAGAAAATGAATTTTTCGGACTGTACCAAAAATGATTCAAAATGTCAAATGGATCGTGCCTCATGTTGAATAACCACTTTTTAACCCCTCAGAGTGACCAAAATTGCCATTTTTACAGAGTTTTGCTTACTCAAAGCTTCAATTTTGACCAATTTGTTATGTTATGTTATGTTACTTTATTTCTTTGATAGCGCACGGCTACTCCGGGGAGCATCCCGGCGCTTTAGCAAAGAATAACAGCATAAAACGGCAGTCACACAACAGAAAAAAACAGAGAAAGAAAAGGGTCTATTTCATGAAAAGCCATGTTTTCAGGTCCTTTCTAAAGGCAAGAAGACAGGGAGCCTGTCTCAAGGACAGTGGTAGGTTGTTCCAAACTTTAGGTGTTAAATAGCGGAAAGACCGACCTCCCAAACGTGCGCGACGAATTACAGGAACAGTCATCATAGACAGACCAGATGACCTGAGAGTCCTGCTCGGTGCATACCGGGAAAGACGTTTCCCGATGTACTTGGGGCCAATACCATGAAGGGCCTTAAAGGCCACAGTCAGGCATTTGAAAGTAATTCGCTTGGCGATGGGTAGCCAATGAAGAGTGTTCAGTAAGGTAGAGGCACCAGCTCTCCTCGGGAGTCCAAAGATGGTACGGGCTGCCGAGTTCTGGACAACTTGCAAACGGGTCATAAGATATTTTGGAAGACCCAAAAAGAGAACGTTTGCGTAGTCCAGTCGTGAACCGATTAATGCCTCAACAACTGTTTTCCTGTGGTTAAGTGAGAGTAGAGGAAGAAATTTCCTCAACATCCGTAAAATGCCGAAGCATTTCCCAACAAGAGACAGGATGTGAGGTCTAAAGGATAGTTCACAATCTACTATCACTCCCAAATTCTTGGCCTTAAAAGAGACCTTGTCAGGAGGAAACATATCTTGTGGCCACCAAGATTTCCAATCAGGTTCAGGGGCGCAACCGAAAAAGAGAAGCTCTGACTTGTCTGAGTTGCATTTTAAGCCATGACATCTAAACCACTCAAACACCGCACCAAGGCAATCCCTGATCTGTCTGCCATTGAAAAGCCCACCCTTATCACATGTGAACAGGAGTTGGGTATCATCAGCATATGACACGATCTGGGCGCCAAATGATTCCGCGACTTCCGCTAGAGGGGCCATAAAGATGTTAAACAGCATAGGGCTGAGAATGGAGCCCTGTGGGACTCCCACCTCTAGCGGAGCCATATCAGCGGAAAAGGGAGGCGCCCAGATCGTTTGTCGGCGGTCGGCCAGAAAAGACTTTAGCCAATTCCACACCGTTCCGCGAAGGCCACACTCCCAGAGTCTTGCAAGGAGGACCTCATGAGGAACGGTGTCGAAAGCCGCCGACAAGTCAAGCATGACTAACACGGCCTTTCCCCCAGAGTCGAGTACTTCCCTGATGGCATCGGTGACCTCAAGCAGAGCCGACTCCGTGCTAAAATTAGCACGGAATCCGGACTGCGAGGCGTGCAACAGGTCGTTCCCTTCGATGAAACTGGAAATTGTCCTGTGCACGTATCGCTCGGCCACTTTCGCCAGAGCAGGGAGAAGGGAGATTGGCCTGTAATTGGCATGGATGAGGGGGTCCAAGGTGGGTTTCTTGAGCAGAGGTAGAATCATGGCACGCTTCCATGTCTGCGGCACCACCCCTGTCAACAAAGATGTATTCAGCAGGGGGTTCACCAAGATGTTAATGGCGGATGCCACTTTCCCCAAATATTTAGCCGGACATGGATCTAAAGGAGAGCCGGATTTCAAGCCTGACAAAAGCTCCAAAGATGTACTAAGATCCATGTTAGGGAATTCGGAGAGGAAAGGACCATGACATTCCACAGAGCATGGTGGCACTAGATGACTCAAGTCCGATTGAGCGCTGGAGAGAGAGGCCTGGATATCGGTGATCTTACTGACAAAAAAGATGGCTAGTTGTTGTATCCAAGAGTCCGTGTGAGTGTGTTTAGGGGTGCAGACAGCAGGAGAAGTAAAATCCTGAACCTCTTTAAAAATTTCTTTGCAGACATTATCAGCCTCATCAATACGATGTGCAAAATAGGCCTTTTTTTCATCCCAGATTGACTGATGATAGACTTTAATTGCTGCGCGAAATTTCACTTTCTCAATTGGATCATAGGCCCGCCTCCAGGTCCTCTCAGCCCTTTTACACTCCTGTCGTTGTGTCCTCAACAGAGGCGAAAACCATGGGGCCGACACTCTGCGCTCTCCAGGTTTAGGTGTCTTAGCGGGGATTAAAGTCTCAAATCTGGCTAAAAGCCATTTTTGGAGGAGGGCAAGATTCTCTTCCAAACTTCCCAAAAGGGGGCAGGGAAAGGTGATAAGAGCCTCAGATAGCATATCCCCGGAGAGCAGATGAAACGGGCGTGAAGCCCGTGTAGTCTCAACCTCTCTCTCCCGAATAAGGGCAGTGACAGGCAGAGAGAAGGAGATTAAAAAATGGTCCGACCAGAGTACTGGCTGTATAGCACAGACCGAGATAGGTCTCGTTGAGAATACCTGATCTGGGGTATGGCCTTTGTTATGTGTAGGACCTTTCACAAACGAAGATAACCCTAACTGAGCCGTGATATCAGAAAGTTTAGTAGCGTCGGGGTCACAGCTTAGTTCCATATGGACATTAAGATCTCCAAGAAGAATGCAATGATCAGACCTAAGACAGGGAACTGAAAGAGCTACTTGCAATTCGTCAAAGAATGGTCCTGTTGATCCGGGGGTTCTGTACAAAAGTATCCCAGTACAAGCCTGGAGAGGGGATAAATGTAGGGTGAAGCCAAGTGCTTCGCAACCCTGAATATTCTCCACCGGAAAGGTTGAACAGGAAATACTCTTTTTCACAATCAGAGCTACTCCACCTCCTCTACCCAGTGTTCTATCCCTCCTAAAGATGTTATAGTCCGGGGGGATAGCATTGACCAGGTCCGGTGCGGAAAATTCACCTAACCAGGTCTCAGTCAAAAACAAGCACGTAATATTGGAATTATACAGCAAATTCCAAATGTTAAGAGAATGGCAAGTCACGGACCTTGTGTTAAGGAGAAGACATTGAAAAGAGACAGATGTATTGTCATGTCCGGTTCGATCTGCAGCCGGGAACCGCCACGCACAAGACGGACATCCTTTCCTTAATTTTCGACCACCGGGAAAGATATGAGAACAGTTTCCTAGAGGGAGGCGTAAAGCGAGAAGCTCGGCAGAAGGCACATAAAGGACTTTAAACACACTTATTTTAGTTGAGAAAGTCATAATTCACATCCAACAGTCGTTTGGAGTCAAAAGATTAAATGTTAAAATTTCATCGATATGGACCATTTTGGGGACGTTCGACAGGTCCGGAGTCATCGTTTTTCATCAGAAAATGAATTTTCCGGACTATACCAAAAATGATTCAAAATGTCAAATAGATTGTGCCTCATGTTGAATAACCACTTTTTAACCCCTCAGAGTGACCAAAATTGCCATTTTTACAGAGTTTTGCTTACACAAAAGCTTCAATTTTGACCAATTTCAGGCACATAAATGACTTTAAACACACTTATTTTAGTTGAAAAAGACTTAATTCACATTCAACAGTCGTTTGGAGTCAAAAGATTAAATGTTAAAATTTCATCGATATGGACCATTTTGGGGACGTTCGACAGGTCCGGAGTCATCGTTTTTCATCAGAAAATGAATTTTTCGGACTGTACCAAAAATGATTCAAAATGTCAAATGGATCGTGCCTCATGTTGAATAACCACTTTTTAACCCCTCAGAGTGACAAAAAATTGCCATTTTTACAGAGTTTTGCTTACACAAAAGCTTCAATTTTGACCAATTTCAGGCACATAAATGACTTTAAACACACTTATTTTAGTTGAAAAAGACTTAATTCACATCCAACAGTCGTTTGGAGTCAAAAGATTAAATGTTAAAATTTCATCGATATGGACCATTTTGTGGACGATCGACAGGTCCGGAGTCATCGTTTTTCATCAGAAAATGAATTTTTCAGACTATATCAAAAATGATTCAAAATGCCAAAGTGATCGTGCCTCATGTTGAATAACGACTTTTTAACCCCTCAGAGTGACCAAAATTGCCATTTTTACAGAGTTTTGCTTACTCAAAGCTTCAATTTTGACCAATTTCAGGCACATAAAGGACTTTAAACACACTTATTTTAGTTGAGAAAGTCATAATTCACATCCAACAGTCGTTTGGAGTCAAAAGATTAAATGTTAAAATTTCATCGATATGGACCATTTTGGGGACGTTCGACAGGTCCGGAGTCATCGTTTTTCATCAGAAAATGAATTTTTCGGACTGTACCAAAAATGATTCAAAATGTCAAATGGATCGTGCCTCATGTTGAATAACCACTTTTTAACCCCTCAGAGTGACCAAAATTGCCATTTTTATAGAGTTTTGCTTACACAAAAGCTTCAATTTTGACCAATTTCAGGCACATAAATGACTTTAAACACACTTATTTTAGTTGAAAAAGACTTAATTCACATTCAACAGTCGTTTGGAGTCAAAAGATTAAATGTTAAAATTTCATCCATATGGACCATTTTGGGGACGTTCGACAGGTCCGGAGTCATCGTTTTTCATCAGAAAATGAATTTTTTGGACTGTACCAAAAATGATTCAAAATATCAAATGGATCGTGCCTCATGTTGAATAACCACTTTTTAACCCCTCAGAGTGACCAAAATTGCCATTTTTACAGAGTTTTGCTTACACAAAAGCTTCAATTTTGACCAATTTCAGGCACATAAATGACTTTAAACACACTTATTTTAGTTGAAAAAGACTTAATTCACATCCAACAGTCGTTTGGAGTCAAAAGATTAAATGTTAAAATTTCATCGATATGGACCATTTTGGGGATGTTCGACAGGTCCGGAGTCATCGTTTTTCATCAGAAAATGAATTCTTCGGACTATACCAAAAATGATTCAAAATGTGAAATGGATCGTGCCTCATGTTGAATAACCACTTTTTAACCCCTCAGAGTGACCAAAATTGCCATTTTTACAGAGTTTTGCTTACACAAAAGCTTCAATTTTGACCAATTTCAGGTACATAAATGACTTTAAACACACTTATTTTAGTTGAAAAAGACTTAATTCACATCCAACAGTCGTTTGCAGTCAAAATATTAAATGTTAAAATTTCATCGATATGGACCATTTTGGGGACATTCGACAGGTCCGGAGTCATCGTTTTTCATCAGAAAATGAATTTTTCGGACTATACCAAAAATGATTCAAAATGTCAAATGGATCGTGCCTCATGTTGAATAACCACTTTTTAACCCCTCAGAGTGACCAAAATTGCCATTTTTACAGAGTTTTGCTTACACAAAAGCTTCAATTTTGACCAATTTCAGGCACATAAATGACTTTAAACACACTTATTTTAGTTGAAAAAGTCATAATTCACATCCAACAGTGGTTTGGAGTCAAAAGATTAAATGTTAAAATTTCAACGATATGGACCATTTTGGGGACGTTCGACAGGTCCGGAGTCATCGTTTTTCATCACAAAAAGAATTTTTCGGACTATACCAAAAATGATTCAAAATGTCAAATGGATCGTGCCTCATGTTGAATAACCACTTTTTAACCCCTCAGAGAGACCAAAATTGCCATTTTTACAGAGTTTTGCTTACACAAAAGCTTCAATTTTGACCAATTTCAGGCACATAAATGACTTTAAACACACTTATTTTAGTTGAATAAGTCATAATTCACATCCAACAGTCGTTTGGAGTCAAAAGATTAAATGTTAAAATTTCATCGATATGGACCATTTTGGGGACGTTCGACAGGTCCGGAGTTATCGTTTTTCATCAGAAAATGAATTTTTCGGACTATACCAAAAATGATTCAAAATGTCAAATAGATCATGCCTCATGTTGAATAACCACTTTTTAACCCCTCAGAGTGACCAAAATTGCCATTTTTACAGAGTTTTGCTTACACAAAAGCTTCAATTTTGACCAATTTCAGGCACATAAATGACTTTAAACACACTTATTTTAGTTGAAAAAGTCATAATTCACATCCAACAGTGGTTTGGAGTCAAAAGATTAAATGTTAAAATTTCAACGATATGGACCATTTTGGGGACGTTCGACAGGTCCGGAGTCATCGTTTTTCATCACAAAAAGAATTTTTCGGACTATACCAAAAATGATTCAAAATGTCAAATGGATCGTGCCTCATGTTGAATAACCACTTTTTAACCCCTCAGAGTGACCAAAATTGCCATTTTTACAGAGTTTTGCTTACACAAAAGCTTCAATTTTGACCAATTTCAGGCACATAAATGACTTTAAACACACTTATTTTAGTTGAAAAAGACTTAATTCACATTCAACAGTCGTTTGGAGTCAAAAGATTAAATGTTAAAATTTCATCCATATGGACCATTTTGGGGACGTTCGACAGGTCCGGAGTCATCGTTTTTCATCAGAAAATGAATTTTTCGGACTGTACCAAAAATGATTCAAAATGTCAAATGGATCGTGCCTCATGTTGAATAACCACTTTTTAACCCCTCAGAGTGACCAAAATTGCCATTTTTACAGAGTTTTGCTTACACAAAAGCTTCAATTTTGACCAATTTCAGGCACATAAATGACTTTAAACACACTTATTTTAGTTGAAAAAGTCATAATTCACATCCAACAGTGGTTTGGAGTCAAAAGATTAAATGTTAAAATTTCAACGATATGGACCATTTTGGGTACGTTCGACAGGTCCGGAGTCATCGTTTTTCATCACAAAAAGAATTTTTCGGATTATACCAAAAATGATTCACAATGTCAAATAGATTGTGCCTCATGTTGAATAACCACTTTTTAACCCCTCAGAGTGACCAAAATTGCCATTTTTACAGAGTTTTGCTTACACAAAAGCTTCAATTTTGACCAATTTCAGGCACATAAATGACTTTAAACACACTTATTTTAGTTGAAAAAGACTTAATTCACATCCAACAGTCGTTTGGAGTCAAAAGATTAAATGTTAAAATTTCATCGATATGGACCATTTTGGGGCCGTTCGACAGGTCCGGAGTCATCGTTTTTCATCAGAAAATGAATTTTTCGGACTGTACCAAAAATGATTCAAAATGTCAAAAGGATCGTGCCTCATGTTGAATAACCACTTTTTAACCCCTCAGAGTGACCAAAATTGCCATTTTTACAGAGTTTTGCTTACACAAAAGCTTCAATTTTGACCAATTTCAGGCACATAAATGACTTTAAACACACTTATTTTAGTTGAAAAAGTCATAATTCACATCCAACAGTGGTTTGGAGTCAAAAGATTAAATGTTAAAATTTCAACGATATGGACCATTTTGGGGACGTTCGACAGGTCCGGAGTCATCGTTTTTCATCACAAAAAGAATTTTTCGGACTATACCAAAAATGATTCAAAATGTCAAATAGATTGTGCCTCATGTTGAATAACCACTTTTTAACCCCTCAGAGTGACCAAAATTGCCATTTTTACAGAGTTTTGCTTACACAAAAGCTTCAATTTTGACCAATTTCAGGCACATAAATGACTTTAAACACACTTATTTTAGTTGAAAAAGACTTAATTCACATCCAACAGTCGTTTGGTGTCAAAAGATTAAATGTTAAAATTTCATCGATATGGACCATTTTGGGGCCGTTCGACAGGTCCGGAGTCATCGTTTTTCATCAGAAAATGAATTCTTCGGACTATACCAAAAATGATTCAAAATGTGAAATGGATCGTGCCTCATGTTGAATAACCACTTTTTAACCCCTCAGAGTGACCAAAATTGCCATTTTTACAGAGTTTTGCTTACACAAAAGCTTCAATTTTGACCAATTTCAGGCACATAAATGACTTTAAACACACTTATTTTAGTTGAAAAAGACTTAATTCACATCCAACAGTCGTTTGGAGTCAAAAGATTAAATGTTAAAATTTCATCGATATGGACCATTTTGGGGACGTTCGACATGTCCGGAGTCATCGTTTTTCATCAGAAAATGAATTTTTCGCACTATACCAAAAATGATTCAAAATGTCAAATTGATCGTGCCTCATGTTGAATAACCACTTTTTAACCCCTCAGAGTGACCAAAATTGCCATTTTTACAGAGTTTTGCTTACTCAAAAGTTTAAATTTTGACCAATTTCAGGCACATAAATGACTTTAAACACA
Source organism: Lissotriton vulgaris (assembly GCF_964263255.1). Taxonomy (NCBI): domain Eukaryota; kingdom Metazoa; phylum Chordata; class Amphibia; order Caudata; family Salamandridae; genus Lissotriton; species Lissotriton vulgaris. The sequence goes on along the minus strand of NW_028252241.1, from coordinate 1,838,563 downwards.
CTTATTTTAGTTGAAAAAGTCATAATTCACATCCAACAGTTGTTTGGAGTCAAAAGATTAAATGTTAAAATTTCATCGATATGGACCATTTTGGGGACGTTCGACAGGTCCGGAGTTATCGTTTTTCATCAGAAAATGAATTTTTCGGACTATACAAAAAATGATTCAAAATGTCAAATAGATCGTGCCTCATGTTGAATAACCACTATTTAACCCCTCAGAGTGACCAAAATTGCCATTTTTACAGAGTTTTGCTTACTCAAAAGCTTCAATTTTGACCAATTTCAGGCACGTAAATGACTTTAAACACACTTATTTTAGTTGAAAAAGACTTAATTCACATCCAACAGTGGTTTGGAGTCAAAAGATTAAATGTTAAAATTTCATCAATATGGACCATTTTGGGGACGTTCGACAGGTCCGGAGTCATCGTTTTTCATCAGAAAATGAATTTTTCGGACTGTACCAAAAATGATTCAAAATGTCAAATGGATCGTGCCTCATGTTGAAAAACCACTTTTTAACCCCTCAAAGTGACCAAAATTGCCATTTTTACAGAGTTTTGCTTACACAAAAGCTTCAATTTTGACCAATTTCAGGCACATAAATGACTTTAAACAAACTTATTTTAGTTGAAAAAGACTTAATTCACATTCAACAGTCGTTTGGAGTCAAAAGATTAAATGTTAAAATTTCATCGATATGGACCATTTTGGGGACGTTCGACAGGTCCGGAGTCATCGTTTTTCATCAGAAAATGAATTTTTCGGACTGTACCAAAAATGATTCAAAATGTCAAATGGATCGTGCCTCATGTTGAATAACCACTTTTTAACCCCTCAGAGTGACCAAAATTGCCATTTTTACAGAGTTTTGCTTACACAAAAGCTTCAATTTTGACCAATTTCAGGCACATAAATGACTTTAAACACACTTATTTTAGTTGAAAAAGACTTAATTCACATTCAACAGTCGTTTGGAGTCAAAAGATTAAATGTTAAAATTTCATCCATATGGACCATTTTGGGGACGTTCGACAGGTCCGGAGTCATCGTTTTTCATCAGAAAATGAATTTTTCGGACTGTACCAAAAATGATTCAAAATGTCAAATGGATCGTGCCTCATGTTGAATAACCACTTTTTAACCCCTCAGAGTGACCAAAATTGCCATTTTTACAGAGTTTTGCTTACACAAAAGCTTCAATTTTGACCAATTTCAGGCACATAAATGACTTTAAACACACTTATTTTAGTTGAAGAAGACTTAATTCACATCCAACAGTCGTTTGGAGTCAAAAGATTAAATGTTAAAATTTCATCGATATGGACCATTTTGGGGACGTTCGACAGGTCCGGAGTCATCGTTTTTCATCAGAAAATGAATTCTTCGGACTATACCAAAAATGATTCAAAATGTCAAATTGATCGTGCCTCATGTTGAATAACCACTTTTAACCCCTCAGAGTGACCAAAATTGCCATTTTTACAGAGTTTTGCTTACACAAAAGCTTCAATTTTGACCAATTTCAGGTACATAAATGACTTTAAACACACTTATTTTAGTTGAAAAAGACTTAATTCACATCCAACAGTCGTTTGGAGTCAAAATATTAAATGTAAAAATTTCATCGATATGGACCATTTTGGGGACATTCGACAGGTCCGGAGTCATCGTTTTTCATCAGAAAATGAATTCTTCGGACTATACCAAAAATGATTCAAAATGTGAAATGGATCGTGCCTCATGTTGAATAACCACTTTTTAACCCCTCAGAGTGACCAAAATTGCCATTTTTACAGAGTTTTGCTTACACAAAAGCTTCAATTTTGACCAATTTCAGGTACATAAATGACTTTAAACACACTTATTTTAGTTGAAAAAGACTTAATTCACATCCAACAGTCGTTTGGAGTCAAAATATTAAATGTTAAAATTTCATCGATATGGACCATTTTGGGGACATTCGACAGGTCCGGAGTCATCGTTTTTCATCAGAAAATGAATTTTTCGGACTATACCAAAAATGATTCAAAATGTCAAATGGATCGTGCCTCATGTTGAATAACCACTTTTTAACCCCTCAGAGAGACCAAAATTGCCATTTTTACAGAGTTTTGCTTACTCAAAAGCTTCAATTTTGACCAATTTCAGGCACGTAAATGACTTTAAACACACCTATTTTAGTTGAAAAAGACTTAATTCACATTCAACAGTCGTTTGGAGTCAAAAGATTAAATGTTAAAATTTCATCGATATGGACCATTTTGGGGACGTTCGACAGGTCCGGAGTCATCGTTTTTCATCAGAAAATGAATTTTTCGGACTGTACCAAAAATGATTCAAAATGTCAAATGGATCGTGCCTCATGTTGAATAACCACTTTTTAACCCCTCAGAGTGACCAAAATTGCCATTTTTACAGAGTTTTGCTTACTCAAAGCTTCAATTTTGACCAATTTGTTATGTTATGTTATGTTACTTTATTTCTTTGATAGCGCACGGCTACTCCGGGGAGCATCCCGGCGCTTTAGCAAAGAATAACAGCATAAAACGGCAGTCACACAACAGAAAAAAACAGAGAAAGAAAAGGGTCTATTTCATGAAAAGCCATGTTTTCAGGTCCTTTCTAAAGGCAAGAAGACAGGGAGCCTGTCTCAAGGACAGTGGTAGGTTGTTCCAAACTTTAGGTGTTAAATAGCGGAAAGACCGACCTCCCAAACGTGCGCGACGAATTACAGGAACAGTCATCATAGACAGACCAGATGACCTGAGAGTCCTGCTCGGTGCATACCGGGAAAGACGTTTCCCGATGTACTTGGGGCCAATACCATGAAGGGCCTTAAAGGCCACAGTCAGGCATTTGAAAGTAATTCGCTTGGCGATGGGTAGCCAATGAAGAGTGTTCAGTAAGGTAGAGGCACCAGCTCTCCTCGGGAGTCCAAAGATGGTACGGGCTGCCGAGTTCTGGACAACTTGCAAACGGGTCATAAGATATTTTGGAAGACCCAAAAAGAGAACGTTTGCGTAGTCCAGTCGTGAACCGATTAATGCCTCAACAACTGTTTTCCTGTGGTTAAGTGAGAGTAGAGGAAGAAATTTCCTCAACATCCGTAAAATGCCGAAGCATTTCCCAACAAGAGACAGGATGTGAGGTCTAAAGGATAGTTCACAATCTACTATCACTCCCAAATTCTTGGCCTTAAAAGAGACCTTGTCAGGAGGAAACATATCTTGTGGCCACCAAGATTTCCAATCAGGTTCAGGGGCGCAACCGAAAAAGAGAAGCTCTGACTTGTCTGAGTTGCATTTTAAGCCATGACATCTAAACCACTCAAACACCGCACCAAGGCAATCCCTGATCTGTCTGCCATTGAAAAGCCCACCCTTATCACATGTGAACAGGAGTTGGGTATCATCAGCATATGACACGATCTGGGCGCCAAATGATTCCGCGACTTCCGCTAGAGGGGCCATAAAGATGTTAAACAGCATAGGGCTGAGAATGGAGCCCTGTGGGACTCCCACCTCTAGCGGAGCCATATCAGCGGAAAAGGGAGGCGCCCAGATCGTTTGTCGGCGGTCGGCCAGAAAAGACTTTAGCCAATTCCACACCGTTCCGCGAAGGCCACACTCCCAGAGTCTTGCAAGGAGGACCTCATGAGGAACGGTGTCGAAAGCCGCCGACAAGTCAAGCATGACTAACACGGCCTTTCCCCCAGAGTCGAGTACTTCCCTGATGGCATCGGTGACCTCAAGCAGAGCCGACTCCGTGCTAAAATTAGCACGGAATCCGGACTGCGAGGCGTGCAACAGGTCGTTCCCTTCGATGAAACTGGAAATTGTCCTGTGCACGTATCGCTCGGCCACTTTCGCCAGAGCAGGGAGAAGGGAGATTGGCCTGTAATTGGCATGGATGAGGGGGTCCAAGGTGGGTTTCTTGAGCAGAGGTAGAATCATGGCACGCTTCCATGTCTGCGGCACCACCCCTGTCAACAAAGATGTATTCAGCAGGGGGTTCACCAAGATGTTAATGGCGGATGCCACTTTCCCCAAATATTTAGCCGGACATGGATCTAAAGGAGAGCCGGATTTCAAGCCTGACAAAAGCTCCAAAGATGTACTAAGATCCATGTTAGGGAATTCGGAGAGGAAAGGACCATGACATTCCACAGAGCATGGTGGCACTAGATGACTCAAGTCCGATTGAGCGCTGGAGAGAGAGGCCTGGATATCGGTGATCTTACTGACAAAAAAGATGGCTAGTTGTTGTATCCAAGAGTCTGTGTGAGTGTGTTTAGGGGTGCAGACAGCAGGAGAAGTAAAATCCTGAACCACTTTAAAAATTTCTTTGCAGACATTATCAGCCTCATCAATACGATGTGCAAAATAGGCCTTTTTTTCATCCCAGATTGACTGATGATAGACTTTAATTGCTGCGCGAAATTTCACTTTCTCAATTGGATCATAGGCCCGCCTCCAGGTCCTCTCAGCCCTTTTACACTCCTGTCGTTGTGTCCTCAACAGAGGCGAAAACCATGGGGCCGACACTCTGCGCTCTCCAGGTTTAGGTGTCTTAGCGGGGATTAAAGTCTCAAATCTGGCTAAAAGCCATTTTTGGAGGAGGGCAAGATTCTCTTCCAAACTTCCCAAAAGGGGGCAGGGAAAGGTGATAAGAGCCACAGATAGCATATCCCCGGAGAGCAGATGAAACGGGCGTGAAGCCCGTGTAGTCTCAACCTCTCTCTCCTGAATAAGGGCAGTGACAGGCAGAGAGAAGGAGATTAAAAAATGGTCCGACCAGAGTACTGGCTGTATAGCACAGACCGAGATAGGTCTCGTTGAGAATACCTGATCTAGGGTATGGCCTTTGTTATGTGTAGGACCTTTCACAAACGAAGATAACCCTAACTGAGCCGTGATATCAGAAAGTTTAGTAGCGTCGGGGTCACAGCTTAGTTCCATATGGACATTAAGATCTCCAAGAAGAATGCAATGATCAGACCTAAGACAGGGAACTGAAAGAGCTACTTGCAATTCGTCAAAGAATGGTCCTGTTGATCCGGGGGTTCTGTACAAAAGTATCCCAGTACAAGCCTGGAGAGGGGATAAATGTAGGGTGAAGCCAAGTGCTTCGCAACCCTGAATATTCTCCACCGGAAAGGTTGAACAGGAAATACTCTTTTTCACAATCAGAGCTACTCCACCTCCTCTACCGAGTGTTCTATCCCTCCTAAAGATGTTATAGTCCGGGGGGATAGCATTGACCAGGTCCGGTGCGGAAAATTCACCTAACCAGGTCTCAGTCAAAAACAAGCACGTAATATTGGAATTATACAGCAAATTCCAAATGTTAAGAGAATGGCAAGTCACGGACCTTGTGTTAAGGAGAAGACATTGAAAAGAGACAGATGTATTGTCATGTCCGGTTCGATCTGCAGCCGGGAACCGCCACGCACAAGACGGACATCCTTTCCTTAATTTTCGACCACCGGGAAAGATATGAGAACAGTTTCCTAGAGGGAGGCGTAAAGCGAGAAGCTCGGCAGAAGGCACATAAAGGACTTTAAACACACTTATTTTAGTTGAGAAAGTCATAATTCACATCCAACAGTCGTTTGGAGTCAAAAGATTAAATGTTAAAATTTCATCGATATGGACCATTTTGGGGACGTTCGACAGGTCCGGAGTCATCGTTTTTCATCAGAAAATGAATTTTCCGGACTATACCAAAAATGATTCAAAATGTCAAATAGATTGTGCCTCATGTTGAATAACCACTTTTTAACCCCTCAGAGTGACCAAAATTGCCATTTTTACAGAGTTTTGCTTACACAAAAGCTTCAATTTTGACCAATTTCAGGCACATAAATGACTTTAAACACACTTATTTTAGTTGAAAAAGACTTAATTCACATTCAACAGTCGTTTGGAGTCAAAAGATTAAATGTTAAAATTTCATCGATATGGACCATTTTGGGGACGTTCGACAGGTCCGGAGTCATCGTTTTTCATCAGAAAATGAATTTTTCGGACTGTACCAAAAATGATTCAAAATGTCAAATGGATCGTGCCTCATGTTGAATAACCACTTTTTAACCCCTCAGAGTGACAAAAAATTGCCATTTTTACAGAGTTTTGCTTACACAAAAGCTTCAATTTTGACCAATTTCAGGCACATAAATGACTTTAAACACACTTATTTTAGTTGAAAAAGACTTAATTCACATCCAACAGTCGTTTGGAGTCAAAAGATTAAATGTTAAAATTTCATCGATATGGACCATTTTGTGGACGATCGACAGGTCCGGAGTCATCGTTTTTCATCAGAAAATGAATTTTTCAGACTATATCAAAAATGATTCAAAATGCCAAAGTGATCGTGCCTCATGTTGAATAACGACTTTTTAACCCCTCAGAGTGACCAAAATTGCCATTTTTACAGAGTTTTGCTTACTCAAAGCTTCAATTTTGACCAATTTCAGGCACATAAAGGACTTTAAACACACTTATTTTAGTTGAGAAAGTCATAATTCACATCCAACAGTCGTTTGGAGTCAAAAGATTAAATGTTAAAATTTCATCGATATGGACCATTTTGGGGACGTTCGACAGGTCCGGAGTCATCGTTTTTCATCAGAAAATGAATTTTTCGGACTGTACCAAAAATGATTCAAAATGTCAAATGGATCGTGCCTCATGTTGAATAACCACTTTTTAACCCCTCAGAGTGACCAAAATTGCCATTTTTACAGAGTTTTGCTTACACAAAAGCTTCAATTTTGACCAATTTCAGGCACATAAATGACTTTAAACACACTTATTTTAGTTGAAAAAGACTTAATTCACATTCAACAGTCGTTTGGAGTCAAAAGATTAAATGTTAAAATTTCATCCATATGGACCATTTTGGGGACGTTCGACAGGTCCGGAGTCATCGTTTTTCATCAGAAAATGAATTTTTTGGACTGTACCAAAAATGATTCAAAATGTCAAATGGATCGTGCCTCATGTTGAATAACCACTTTTTAACCCCTCAGAGTGACCAAAATTGCCATTTTTACTGAGTTTTGCTTACACAAAAGCTTCAATTTTGACCAATTTCAGGCACATAAATGACTTTAAACACACTTATTTTAGTTGAAAAAGACTTAATTCACATCCAACAGTCGTTTGGAGTCAAAAGATTAAATGTTAAAATTTCATCGATATGGACCATTTTGGGGATGTTCGACAGGTCCGGAGTCATCGTTTTTCATCAGAAAATGAATTCTTCGGACTATACCAAAAATGATTCAAAATGTGAAATGGATCGTGCCTCATGTTGAATAACCACTTTTTAACCCCTCAGAGTGACCAAAATTGCCATTTTTACAGAGTTTTGCTTACACAAAAGCTTCAATTTTGACCAATTTCAGGTACATAAATGACTTTAAACATACTTATTTTAGTTGAAAAAGACTTAATTCACATCCAACAGTCGTTTGGAGTCAAAATATTAAATGTTAAAATTTCATCGATATGGACCATTTTGGGGACATTCGACAGGTCCGGAGTCATCGTTTTTCATCAGAAAATGAATTTTTCGGACTATACCAAAAATGATTCAAAATGTCAAATGGATCGTGCCTCATGTTGAATAACCACTTTTTAACCCCTCAGAGTGACCAAAATTGCCATTTTTACAGAGTTTTGCTTACACAAAAGCTTCAATTTTGACCAATTTCAGGCACATAAATGACTTTAAACACACTTATTTTAGTTGAAAAAGTCATAATTCACATCCAACAGTGGTTTGGAGTCAAAAGATTAAATGTTAAAATTTCAACGATATGGACCATTTTGGGGACGTTCGACAGGTCCGGAGTCATCGTTTTTCATCACAAAAAGAATTTTTCGGACTATACCAAAAATGATTCAAAATGTCAAATGGATCGTGCCTCATGTTGAATAACCACTTTTTAACCCCTCAGAGAGACCAAAATTGCCATTTTTACAGAGTTTTGCTTACACAAAAGCTTCAATTTTGACCAATTTCAGGCACATAAATGACTTTAAACACACTTATTTTAGTTGAATAAGTCATAATTCACATCCAACAGTCGTTTGGAGTCAAAAGATTAAATGTTAAAATTTCATCGATATGGACCATTTTGGGGACGTTCGACAGGTCCGGAGTTATCGTTTTTCATCAGAAAATGAATTTTTCGGACTATACCAAAAATGATTCAAAATGTCAAATAGATCGTGCCTCATGTTGAATAACCACTTTTTAACCCCTCAGAGTGACCAAAATTGCCATTTTTACAGAGTTTTGCTTACACAAAAGCTTCAATTTTGACCAATTTCAGGCACATAAATGACTTTAAACACACTTATTTTAGTTGAAAAAGTCATAATTCACATCCAACAGTGGTTTGGAGTCAAAAGATTAAATGTTAAAATTTCAACGATATGGACCATTTTGGGGACGTTCGACAGGTCCGGAGTCATCGTTTTTCATCACAAAAAGAATTTTTCGGACTATACCAAAAATGATTCAAAATGTCAAATGGATCGTGCCTCATGTTGAATAACCACTTTTTAACCCCTCAGAGTGACCAAAATTGCCATTTTTACAGAGTTTTGCTTACACAAAAGCTTCAATTTTGACCAATTTCAGGCACATAAATGACTTTAAACACACTTATTTTAGTTGAAAAAGACTTAATTCACATTCAACAGTCGTTTGGAGTCAAAAGATTAAATGTTAAAATTTCATCCATATGGACCATTTTGGGGACGTTCGACAGGTCCGGAGTCATCGTTTTTCATCAGAAAATGAATTTTTCGGACTGTACCAAAAATGATTCAAAATGTCAAATGGATCGTGCCTCATGTTGAATAACCACTTTTTAACCCCTCAGAGTGACCAAAATTGCCATTTTTACAGAGTTTTGCTTACACAAAAGCTTCAATTTTGACCAATTTCAGGCACATAAATGACTTTAAACACACTTATTTTAGTTGAAAAAGTCATAATTCACATCCAACAGTGGTTTGGAGTCAAAAGATTAAATGTTAAAATTTCAACGATATGGACCATTTTGGGGACGTTCGACAGGTCCGGAGTCATCGTTTTTCATCACAAAAAGAATTTTTCGGACTATACCAAAAATGATTCAAAATGTCAAATAGATTGTGCCTCATGTTGAATAACCACTTTTTAACCCCTCAGAGTGACCAAAATTGCCATTTTTACAGAGTTTTGCTTACACAAAAGCTTCAATTTTGACCAATTTCAGGCACATAAATGACTTTAAACACACTTATTTTAGTTGAAAAAGACTTAATTCACATCCAACAGTCGTTTGGTGTCAAAAGATTAAATGTTAAAATTTCATTGATATGGACCATTTTGGGGCCGTTCGACAGGTCCGGAGTCATCGTTTTTCATCAGAAAATGAATTCTTCGGACTATACCAAAAATGATTCAAAATGTGAAATGGATCGTGCCTCATGTTGAATAACCACTTTTTAACCCCTCAGAGTGACCAAAATTGCCATTTTTACAGAGTTTTGCTTACACAAAAGCTTCAATTTTGACCAATTTCAGGCACATAAATGACTTTAAACACACTTATTTTAGTTGAAAAAGACTTAATTCACATCCAACAGTCGTTTGGAGTCAAAAGATTAAATGTTAAAATTTCATGGATATGGACCATTTTGGGGACGTTCAACATGTCCGGAGTCATCGTTTTTCATCAGAAAATGAATTTTTCGCACTATACCAAAAATGATTCAAAATGTCAAATTGATCGTGCCTCATGTTGAATAACCACTTTTTAACCCCTCAGTGTGACCAAAATTGCCATTTTTACAGAGTTTTGCTTACTCAAAAGTTTAAATTTTGACCAATTTCAGGCACATAAATGACTTTAAACACACTTATTTTAGTTGAAAAAGTCATAATTCACATCCAACAGTTGTTTGGAGTCAAAAGATTAAATGTTAAAATTTCATCGATATGGACCATTTTGGGGACGTTCGACAGGTCCGGAGTTATCGTTTTTCATCAGAAAATGAATTTTTCGGACTATACAAAAAATGATTCAAAATGTCAAATAGATCGTGCCTCATGTTGAATAACCACTATTTAACCCCTCAGAGTGACCAAAATTGCCATTTTTACAGAGTTTTGCTTACACAAAAGCTTCAATTTTGACCAATTTCAGGCACATAAATGACTTTAAACACACTTATTTTAGTTGAAAAAGACTTAATTCACATCCAACAGTCGTTTGGAGTCAAAAGATTAAATGTTAAAATTTCATCGATATGGACCATTTTGGGAACGTTCGACAGGTCCGGAGTCATCGTTTTTCATCAGAAAATGAATTCTTCGGACTATACCAAAAATGATTCAAAATGTCAAATTGATCGTGCCTCATGATGAATAACCACTTTTAACCCCTCAGAGTGACCAAAATTGCCATTTTTACAGAGTTTTGCTTACACAAAAGCTTCAATTTTGACCAATTTCAGGTACATAAATGACTTTAAACACACTTATTTTAGTTGAAAAAGACTTAATTCACATCCAACAGTCGTTTGGAGTCAAAATATTAAATGTAAAAATTTCATCGATATGGACCATTTTGGGGACATTCGACAGGTCCGGAGTCATCGTTTTTCATCAGAAAATGAATTTTTCGGACTATACCAAAAATGATTCAAAATGTCAAATGGATCGTGCCTCATGTTGAATAACCACTTTTTAACCCCTCAGAGAGACCAAAATTGCCATTTTTACAGAGTTTTGCTTACACAAAAGCTTCAATTTTGACCAATTTCAGGCACGTAAATGACTTTAAACACACTTATTTTAGTTGAAAAAGACTTAATTCACATCCAACAGTGGTTTGGAGTCAAAAGATTAAATGTTAAAATTTCATCGATATGGACCATTTTGGGGACGTTCGACAGGTCCGGAGTCATCGTTTTTCATCAGAAAATGAATTTTTCGGACTATACCAAAAATGATTCAAAATGTCAAATTGATCGTGCCTCATGTTGAATAACCACTTTTTAACCCCTCAGAGTGACCAAAATTGCCATTTTTACAGAGTTTTGCTTACTCAAAAGTTTAAATTTTGACCAATTTCAGGCACATAAATGACTTTAAACACACTTATTTTAGTTGAATAAGTCATAATTCACATCCAACAGTCGTTTGGAGTCAAAAGATTAAATGTTAAAATTTCATCGATATGGACCATTTTGGGGACGTTCGACAGGTCCGGAGTTATCGTTTTTCATCAGAAAATGAATTTTTCGGACTATACCAAAAATTATTCAAAATGTCAAATAGATCGTGCCTCATGTTGAATTACCACTTTTTAACCCCTGAGAGTGACCAAAATTGCCATTTTTACAGAGTTTTGCTTACACAAAAGCTTCAATTTTGACCAATTTCAGGCACATAAATGACTTTAAACACACTTATTTTAGTTGAAAAAGACTTAATTCACATCCAACAGTCGTTTGGAGTCAAAAGATTAAATGTTAAAATTTCATCGATATGGACCATTTTGGGGACGTTCGACAGGTCCGGAGTCATCGTTTTTCATCAGAAAATGAATTCTTCGGACTATACCAAAAATGATTCAAAATGTCAAATTGATCGTGCCTCATGTTGAATAACCACTTTTAACCCCTCAGAGTGACCAAAATTGCCATTTTTACAGAGTTTTGCTTACACAAAAGCTTCAATTTTGACCAATTTCAGGTACATAAATGACTTTAAACACACTTATTTTAGTTGAAAAAGACTTAATTCACATCCAACAGTCGTTTGGAGTCAAAATATTAAATGTAAAAATTTCATCGATATGGACCATTTTGGGGACATTCGACAGGTCCGGAGTCATCGTTTTTCATCAGAAAATGAATTTTTCGGACTATACCAAAAATGATTCAAAATGTCAAATGGATCGTGCCTCATGCTGAATAACCACTTTTTAACCCCTCAGAGAGACCAAAATTGCCATTTTTACAGAGTTTTGCTTACACAAAAGCTTCAATTTTGACCAATTTCAGGCACGTAAATGACTTTAAACACACTTATTTTAGTTGAAAAAGACTTAATTCACATCCAACAGTGGTTTGGAGTCAAAAGATTAAATGTTAAAATTTCATCGATATGGACCATTTTGGGGACGTTCGACAGGTCCGGAGTCATCGTTTTTCATCAGAAAATGAATTTTTCGGACTGTACCAAAAATGATTCAAAATGTCAAATGGATCGTGCCTCATGTTGAATAACCACTTTTTAACCCCTCAGAGTGACCAAAATTGCCATTTTTACAGAGTTTTGCTTACACAAAAGCTTCAATTTTGACCAATTTCAGGCACATAAATGACTTTAAACACACTTATTTTAGTTGAAAAAGACTTAATTCACATCCAACAGTCGTTTGGAGTCAAAAGATTAAATGTTAACATTTCATCGATATGGACCATTTTGGGGACGTTCGACAGGTCCGGAGTCATCGTTTTTCATCAGAAAATGAATTCTTCGGACTATACCAAAAATGATTCAAAATGTCAAATTGATCGTGCCTCATGATGAATAACCACTTTTAACCCCTCAGAGTGACCAAAATTGCCATTTTTACAGAGTTTTGCTTACACAAAAGCTTCAATTTTGACCAATTTCAGGTACATAAATGACTTTAAACACACTTATTTTAGTTGAAAAAGACTTAATTCACATCCAACAGTCGTTTGGAGTCAAAATATTAAATGTAAAAATTTCATCGATATGGACCATTTTGGGGACATTCGACAGGTCCGGAGTCATCGTTTTTCATCAGAAAATGAATTTTTCGGACTATACCAAAAATGATTCAAAATGTCAAATGGATCGTGCCTCATGTTGAATAACCACTTTTTAACCCCTCAGAGAGACCAAAATTGCCATTTTTACAGAGTTTTGCTTACACAAAAGCTTCAATTTTGACCAATTTCAGGCACGTAAATGACTTTAAACACACTTATTTTAGTTGAAAAAGACTTAATTAACATCCAACAGTGGTTTGGAGTCAAAAGATTAAATGTTAAAATTTCATCGATATGGACCATTTTGGGGACGTTCGACAGGTCCGGAGTCATCGTTTTTCATCAGAAAATGAATTTTTCGGACTATACCAAAAATGATTCAAAATGTCAAATTGATCGTGCCTCATGTTGAATAACCACTTTTTAACCCCTCAGAGTGACCAAAATTGCCATTTTTACAGAGTTTTGCTTACTCAAAAGTTTAAATTTTGACCAATTTCAGGCACATAAATGACTTTAAACACACTTATTTTAGTTGAATAAGTCATAATTCACATCCAACAGTCGTTTGGAGTCAAAAGATTAAATGTTAAAATTTCATCGATATGGACCATTTTGGGGACGTTCGACAGGTCCGGAGTTATCGTTTTTCATCAGAAAATGAATTTTTCGGACTATACCAAAAATTATTCAAAATGTCAAATAGATCGTGCCTCATGTTGAATAACCACTTTTTAACCCCTGAGAGTGACCAAAATTGCCATTTTTACAGAGTTTTGCTTACACAAAAGCTTCAATTTTGACCAATTTCAGGCACATAAATGACTTTAAACACACTTATTTTAGTTGAAAAAGACTTAATTCACATCCAACAGTCGTTTGGAGTCAAAAGATTAAATGTTAAAATTTCATCGATATGGACCATTTTGGGGACGTTCGACAGGTCCGGAGTCATCGTTTTTCATCAGAAAATGAATTCTTCGGACTATACCAAAAATGATTCAAAATGTCAAATTGATCGTGCCTCATGTTGAATAACCACTTTTAACCCCTCAGAGTGACCAAAATTGCCATTTTTACAGAGTTTTGCTTACACAAAAGCTTCAATTTTGACCAATTTCAGGTACATAAATGACTTTAAACACACTTATTTTAGTTGAAAAAGACTTAATTCACATCCAACAGTCGTTTGGAGTCAAAATATTAAATGTAAAAATTTCATCGATATGGACCATTTTGGGGACATTCGACAGGTCCGGAGTCATCGTTTTTCATCAGAAAATGAATTTTTCGGACTATACCAAAAATGATTCAAAATGTCAAATGGATCGTGCCTCATGCTGAATAACCACTTTTTAACCCCTCAGAGAGACCAAAATTGCCATTTTTACAGAGTTTTGCTTACACAAAAGCTTCAATTTTGACCAATTTCAGGCACGTAAATGACTTTAAACACACTTATTTTAGTTGAAAAAGACTTAATTCACATCCAACAGTGGTTTGGAGTCAAAAGATTAAATGTTAAAATTTCATCGATATGGACCATTTTGGGGACGTTCGACAGGTCCGGAGTCATCGTTTTTCATCAGAAAATGAATTTTTCGGACTATACCAAAAATGATTCAAAATGTCAAATGGATCGTGCCTCATGTTGAATAACCACTTTTTAACCCCTCAGAGTGACCAAAATTGCCATTTTTACAGAGTTTTGCTTACACAAAAGCTTCAATTTTGACCAATTTCAGGCACATAAATGACTTTAAACACACTTATTTTAGTTGAAAAAGACTTAATTCACATTCAACAGTCGTTTGGAGTCAAAAGATTTAATGTTAAAATTTCATCCATATCGACCATTTTGGGGACGTTCGACAGGTCCGGTGTCATCGTTTTTCATCAGAAAATGAATTTTTTGGACTGTACCAAAAATGATTCAAAATGTCAAATGGATCGTGCCTCATGTTGAATAACCACTTTTTAACCCCTCAGAGTGACCAAAATTGCCATTTTTACAGAGTTTTGCTTACACAAAAGCTTCAATTTTGACCAATTTCAGGTACATAAATGACTTTAAACACACTTATTTTAGTTGAAAAAGACTTAATTCACATCCAACAGTTGTTTGGAGTCAAAATATTAAATGTTAAAATTTCATCGATATGGACCATTTTGGGGACATTCGACAGGTCCGGAGTCATCGTTTTTCATCAGAAAATGAATTTTTCGGACTATACCAAAAATGATTCAAAATGTCAAATGGATCGTGCCTCATGTTGAATAACCACTTTTTAACCCCTCAGAGTGACCAAAATTGCCATTTTTACAGAGTTTTGCTTACACAAAAGCTTCAATTTTGACCAATTTCAGGCACATAAATGACTTTAAACACACTTATTTTAGTTGAAAAAGTCATAATTCACATCCAACAGTGGTTTGGAGTCAAAAGATTAAATGTTAAAATTTCAACGATATGGACCATTTTGGGGACGTTCGACAGGTCCGGAGTCATCGTTTTTCATCACAAAAAGAATTTTTCGGACTATACCAAAAATGATTTAAAATGTCAAATGGATCGTGCCTCATGTTGAATAACCACTTTTTAACCCCTCAGAGAGACCAAAATTGCCATTTTTACAGAGTTTTGCTTACACAAAAGCTTCAATTTTGACCAATTTCAGGCACGTAAATGACTTTAAACACACTTATTTTAGTTGAAAAAGACTTAATTCACATCCAACAGTGGTTTGGAGTCAAAAGATTAAATGTTAAAATTTCATCGATATGGACCATTTTGGGGACGTTCGACAGGTCCGGAGTCATCGTTTTTCATCAGAAAATGAATTTTTCAGACTATACCAAAAATGATTCAAAATGTCAAATTGATCGTGCCTCATGTTGAATAACCACTTTTTAACCCCTCAGAGTGACCAAAATTGCCATTTTTACAGAGTTTTGCTTACTCAAAAGTTTAAATTTTGACCAATTTCAGGCACATAAATGACTTTAAACACACTTATTTTAGTTGAATAAGTCATAATTCACATCCAACAGTCGTTTGGAGTCAAAAGATTAAATGTTAAAATTTCATCGATATGGACCATTTTGGGGACGTTCGACAGGTCCGGAGTTATCGTTTTTCATCAGAAAATGAATTTTTCGGACTATACCAAAAATTATTCAAAATGTCAAATAGATCGTGCCTCATGTTGAATAACCACTTTTTAACCCCTCAGAGTGACCAAAATTGCCATTTTTACAGAGTTTTGCTTACTCAAAAGCTTAAATTTTGACCAATTTCAGGCACGTAAATGACTTTAAACACACTTATTTTAGTTGAAAAAGACTTAATTCACATTCAACAGTCGTTTGGAGTCAAAAGATTAAATGTTAAAATGTCATCGATATGGACCATTTTGGGGACGTTCGACAGGTCCGGAGTCATCGTTTTTCATCAGAAAATGAATTTTTCGGACTGTACCAAAAATGATTCAAAATGTCAAATGGATCGTGCCTCATGTTGAATAACCACTTTTTAACCCCTCAGAGTGACCAAAATTGCCATTTTTACAGAGTTTTGCTTACACAAAAGCTTCAATTTTGACCAATTTCAGGCACATAAATGACTTTAAACACACTTATTTTAGTTGAAAAAGACTTAATTCACATTCAACAGTCGTTTGGAGTCAAAAGATTAAATGTTAAAATTTCATCGATATGGACCATTTTGGGGACGTTCGACAGGTCCGGAGTCATCGTTTTTCATCAGAAAATGAATTTTTCGGACTGTACCAAAAATTATTCAAAATGTCAAATGGATCGTGCCTCATGTTGAATAACCACTTTTTAACCCCTCAGAGTGACCAAAATTGCCATTTTTACAGAGTTTTGCTTACACAAAAGCTTCAATTTTGACCAATTTCAGGCACATAAATGACTTTAAACACACTTATTTTAGTTGAAAAAGACTTAATTCACATCCAACAGTCGTTTGGAGTCAAAAGATTAAATGTTAAAATTTCATCGATATGGACCATTTTGTGGACGATCGACAGGTCCGGAGTCATCGTTTTTCATCAGAAAATGAATTTTTCAGACTATATCAAAAATGATTCAAAATGCCAAAGTGATCGTGCCTCATGTTGAATAACGACTTTTTAACCCCTCAGAGTGACCAAAATTGCCATTTTTACAGAGTTTTGCTTACTCAAAGCTTCAATTTTGACCAATTTCAGGCACATAAAGGACTTTAAACACACTTATTTTAGTTGAGAAAGTCATAATTCACATCCAACAGTCGTTTGGAGTCAAAAGATTAAATGTTAAAATTTCATCGATATGGACCATTTTGGGGACGTTCGACAGGTCCGGAGTCATCGTTTTTCATCAGAAAATGAATTTTTCGGACTGTACCAAAAATGATTCAAAATGTCAAATGGATCGTGCCTCATGTTGAATAACCACTTTTTAACCCCTCAGAGTGACCAAAATTGCCATTTTTACAGAGTTTTGCTTACACAAAAGCTTCAATTTTGACCAATTTCAGGCACATAAATGACTTTAAACACACTTATTTTAGTTGAAAAAGACTTAATTCACATTCAACAGTCGTTTGGAGTCAAAAGATTAAATGTTAAAATTTCATCCATATGGACCATTTTGGGGACGTTCGACAGGTCCGGAGTCATCGTTTTTCATCAGAAAATGAATTTTTTGGACTGTACCAAAAATGATTCCAAATGGCAAATGGATCATGCCTCATGTTGAATAACCACTTTTTAACCCCTCAGAGTGACCAAAATTGCCATTTTTACAGAGTTTTGCTTACACAAAAGCTTCAATTTTGACCAATTTCAGGCACATAAATGACTTTAAACACACTTATTTTAGTTGAAAAAGACTTAATTCACATCCAACAGTCGTTTGGAGTCAAAAGATTAAATGTTAAAATTTCATCGATATGGACCATTTTGGGGATGTTCGACAGGTCCGGAGTCATCGTTTTTCATCAGAAAATGAATTCTTCGGACTATACCAAAAATGATTCAAAATGTGAAATGGATCGTGCTTCATGTTGAATAACCACTTTTTAACCCCTCAGAGTGACCAAAATTGCCATTTTTACAGAGTTTTGCTTACACAAAAGCTTCAATTTTGACCAATTTCAGGTACATAAATGACTTTAAACACACTTATTTTAGTTGAAAAAGACTTAATTCACATCCAACAGTCGTTTGGAGTCAAAATATTAAATGTTAAAATTTCATCGATATGGACCATTTTGGGGACATTCGACAGGTCCGGAGTCATCGTTTTTCATCAGAAAATGAATTTTTCGGACTATACCAAAAATGATTCAAAATGTCAAATGGATCGTGCCTCATGTTGAATAACCACTTTTTAACCCCTCAGAGAGACCAAAATTGCCATTTTTACAGAGTTTTGCTTACTCAAAAGCTTCAATTTTGACCAATTTCAGGCACGTAAATGACTTTAAACACACCTATTTTAGTTGAAAAAGACTTAATTCACATTCAACAGTCGTTTGGAGTCAAAAGATTAAATGTTAAAATTTCATCGATATGGACCATTTTGGGGACGTTCGACAGGTCCGGAGTCATCGTTTTTCATCAGAAAATGAATTTTTCGGACTGTACCAAAAATGATTCAAAATGTCAAATGGATCGTGCCTCATGTTGAATAACCACTTTTTAACCCCTCAGAGTGACCAAAATTGCCATTTTTACAGAGTTTTGCTTACTCAAAGCTTCAATTTTGACCAATTTCAGGCACATAAAGGACTTTAAACACACTTATTTTAGTTGAGAAAGTCATAATTCACATCCAACAGTCGTTTGGAGTCAAACGATTAAATGTTAAAATTTCATCGATATGGACCATTTTGGGGACGTTCGACAGGTCCGGAGTCATCGTTTTTCATCAGAAAATGAATTTTCTGGACTATACCAAAAATGATTCAAAATGTCAAATAGATTGTGCCTCATGTTGAATAACCACTTTTTAACCCCTCAGAGTGACCAAAATTGCCATTTTTACAGAGTTTTGCTTACACAAAAGCTTCAATTTTGACCAATTTCAGGCACATAAATGACTTTAAACACACTTATTTTAGTTGAAAAAGACTTAATTCACATTCAACAGTCGTTTGGAGTCAAAAGATTAAATGTTAAAATTTCATCGATATGGACCATTTTGGGGACGTTCGACAGGTCCGGAGTCATCGTTTTTCATCAGAAAATGAATTTTTCGGACTGTACCAAAAATGATTCAAAATGTCAAATGGATCGTGCCTCATGTTGAATAACCACTTTTTAACCCCTCAGAGTGACAAAAAATTGCCATTTTTACAGAGTTTTGCTTACACAAAAGCTTCAATTTTGACCAATTTCAGGCACATAAATGACTTTAAACACACTTATTTTAGTTGAAAAAGACTTAATTCACATCCAACAGTCGTTTGGAGTCAAAAGATTAAATGTTAAAATTTCATCGATATGGACCATTTTGTGGACGATCGACAGGTCCGGAGTCATCGTTTTTCATCAGAAAATGAATTTTTCAGACTATATCAAAAATGATTCAAAATGCCAAAGTGATCGTGCCTCATGTTGAATAACGACTTTTTAACCCCTCAGAGTGACCAAAATTGCCATTTTTACAGAGTTTTGCTTACTCAAAGCTTCAATTTTGACCAATTTCAGGCACATAAAGGACTTTAAACACACTTATTTTAGTTGAGAAAGTCATAATTCACATCCAACAGTCATTTGGAGTCAAAAGATTAAATGTTAAAATTTCATCGATATGGACCATTTTGGGGACGTTCGACAGGTCCGGAGTCATCGTTTTTCATCAGAAAATGAATTTTTCGGACTGTACCAAAAATGATTCAAAATGTCAAATGGATCGTGCCTCATGTTGAATAACCACTTTTTAACCCCTCAGAGTGACCAAAATTGCCATTTTTACAGAGTTTTGCTTACACAAAAGCTTCAATTTTGACCAATTTCAGGCACATAAATGACTTTAAACACACTTATTTTAGTTGAAAAAGACTTAATTCACATTCAACAGTCGTTTGGAGTCAAAAGATTAAATGTTAAAATTTCATCCATATGGACCATTTTGGGGACGTTCGACAGGTCCGGACTCATCGTTTTTCATCAGAAAATGAATTTTTTGGACTGTACCAAAAATGATTCAAAATGTCAAATGGATCGTGCCTCATGTTGAATAACCACTTTTTAACCCCTCAGAGTGACCAAAATTGCCATTTTTACAGAGTTTTGCTTACACAAAAGCTTCAATTTTGACCAATTTCAGGCACATAAATGACTTTAAACACACTTATTTTAGTTGAAAAAGACTTAATTCACATCCAACAGTCGTTTGGAGTCAAAAGATTAAATGTTAAAATTTCATCGATATGGACCATTTTGGGGATGTTCGACAGGTCTGGAGTCATCGTTTTTCATCAGAAAATGAATTCTTCGGACTATACCAAAAATGATTCAAAATGTGAAATGGATCGTGCCTCATGTTGAATAACCACTTTTTAACCCCTCAGAGTGACCAAAATTGCCATTTTTACAGAGTTTTGCTTACACAAAAGCTTCAATTTTGACCAATTTCAGGTACATAAATGACTTTAAACACACTTATTTTAGTTGAAAAAGACTTAATTCACATCCAACAGTCGTTTGGAGTCAAAATGTTAAATGTTAAAATTTCATCGATATGGACCATTTTGGGGACATTCGACAGGTCCGGAGTCATCGTTTTTCATCAGAAAATGAATTTTTCGGACTATACCAAAAATGATTCAAAATGTCAAATGGATCGTGCCTCATGTTGAATAACCACTTTTTAACCCCTCAGAGTGACCAAAATTGCCATTTTTACCGAGTTTTGCTTACACAAAAGCTTCAATTTTGACCAATTTCAGGCACATAAATGACTTTAAACACACTTATTTTAGTTGAAAAAGTCATAATTCACATCCAACAGTGGTTTGGAGTCAAAAGATTAAATGTTAAAATTTCAACGATATGGACCATTTTGGGGACGTTCGACAGGTCCGGAGTCATCGTTTTTCATCACAAAAAGAATTTTTCGGACTATACCAAAAATGATTCAAAATGTCAAATGGATCGTGCCTCATGTTGAATAACCACTTTTTAACCCCTCAGAGAGACCAAAATTGCCATTTTTACAGAGTTTTGCTTACACAAAAGCTTCAATTTTGACCAATTTCAGGCACATAAATGACTTTAAACACACTTATTTTAGTTGAAAAAGACTTAATTCACATCCAACAGTCGTTTGGAGTCAAAAGATTAAATGTTAAAATTTCATCGATATGGACCATTTTGGGGATGTTCGACAGGTCCGGAGTCATCGTTTTTCATCAGAAAATGAATTCTTCGGACTATACCAAAAATGATTCAAAATGTGAAATGGATCGTGCCTCATGTTGAATAACCACTTTTTAACCCCTCAGAGTGACCAAAATTGCCATTTTTACAGAGTTTTGCTTACACAAAAGCTTCAATTTTGACCAATTTCAGGTACATAAATGACTTTAAACACACTTATTTTAGTTGAAAAAGACTTAATTCACATCCAACAGTCGTTTGGAGTCAAAATATTAAATGTTAAAATTTCATCGATATGGACCATTTTGGGGACATTCGACAGGTCCGGAGTCATCGTTTTTCATCAGAAAATGAATTTTTCGGACTATACCAAAAATGATTCAAAATGTCAAATGGATCGTGCCTCATGTTGAATAACCACTTTTTAACCCCTCAGAGAGACCAAAATTGCCATTTTTACAGAGTTTTGCTTACTCAAAAGCTTCAATTTTGACCAATTTCAGGCACGTAAATGACTTTAAACACACCTATTTTAGTTGAAAAAGACTTAATTCACATTCAACAGTCGTTTGGAGTCAAAAGATTAAATGTTAAAATGTCATTGATATGGACCATTTTGGGGACGTTCGACAGGTCCGGAGTCATCGTTTTTCATCAGAAAATGAATTTTTCGGACTGTACCAAAAATGATTCAAAATGTCAAATGGATCGTGCCTCATGTTGAATAACCACTTTTTAACCCCTCAGAGTGACCAAAATTGCCATTTTTACAGAGTTTTGCTTACTCAAAGCTTCAATTTTGACCAATTTGTTATGTTATGTTATGTTACTTTATTTCTTTGATAGCGCACGGCTACTCCGGGGAGCATCCCGGCGCTTTAGCAAAGAATAACAGCATAAAACGGCAGTCACACAACAGAAAAAAACAGAGAAAGAAAAGGGTCTATTTCATGAAAAGCCATGTTTTCAGGTCCTTTCTAAAGGCAAGAAGACAGGGAGCCTGTCTCAAGGACAGTGGTAGGTTGTTCCAAACTTTAGGTGTTAAATAGCGGAAAGACCGACCTCCCAAACGTGCGCGACGAATTACAGGAACAGTCATCATAGACAGACCAGATGACCTGAGAGTCCTGCTCGGTGCATACCGGGAAGGACGTTTCCCGATGTACTTGGGGCCAATACCATGAAGGGCCTTAAAGGCCACAGTCAGGCATTTGAAAGTAATTCGCTTGGCGATGGGTAGCCAATGAAGAGTGTTCAGTAAGGTAGAGGCACCAGCTCTCCTCGGGAGTCCAAAGATGGTACGGGCTGCCGAGTTCTGGACAACTTGCAAACAGGTCATAAGATATTTTGGAAGACCCAAAAAGAGAACGTTTGCGTAGTCCAGTCGTGAACCGATTAATGCCTGAACAACTGTTTTCCTGTGGTTAAGTGAGAGTAGAGGAAGAAATTTCCTCAACATCCGTAAAATGCCGAAGCCTTTCCCAACAAGAGACAGGATGTGAGGTCTAAAGGATAGTTCACAATCTACTATCACTCCCAAATTCTTGGCCTTAAAAGAGACCTTGTCAGGAGGAAACATATCTTGTGGCCACCAAGATTTCCAATCAGGTTCAGGGGCGCAACCGAAAAAGAGAAGCTCTGACTTGTCTGAGTTGCATTTTAAGCCATGACATCTAAACCACTCAAACACCGCACCAAGGCAATCCCTGATCTGTCTGCCATTGAAAAGCCCACCCTTATCACATGTGAACAGGAGTTGGGTATCATCAGCATATGACACGATCTGGGCGCCAAATGATTCGGCGACTTCCGCTAGAGGGGCCATAAAGATGTTAAACAGCATAGGGCTGAGAATGGAGCCCTGTGGGACTCCCACCTCTAGCGGAGCCATATCAGCGGAAAAGGGAGGCGCCCAGATCGTTTGTCGGCGGTCGGCCAGAAAAGACTTTAGCCAATTCCACACCGTTCCGCGAAGGCCACACTCCCAGAGTCTTGCAAGGAGGACCTCATGAGGAACGGTGTCGAAAGCCGCCGACAAGTCAAGCATGACTAACACGGCCTTTCCCCCAGAGTCGAGTACTTCCCTGATGGCATCGGTGACCTCAAGCAGAGCCGACTCCGTGCTAAAATTAGCACGGAATCCGGACTGCGAGGCGTGCAACAGGTCGTTCCCTTCGATGAAACTGGAAATTGTCCTGTGCACGTATCGCTCGGCCACTTTCGCCAGAGCAGGGAGAAGGGAGATTGGCCTGTAATTGGCATGGATGAGGGGGTCCAAGGTGGGTTTCTTGAGCAGAGGTAGAATCATGGCACGCTTCCATGTCTGCGGCACCACCCCTGTCAACAAAGATGTATTCAGCAGGGGGTTCACCAAGATGTTAATGGCGGATGCCACTTTCCCCAAATATTTAGCCGGACATGGATCTAAAGGAGAGCCGGATTTCAAGCCTGACAAAAGCTCCAAAGATGTACTAAGATCCATGTTAGGGAATTCGGAGAGGAAAGGACCATGACATTCCACAGAGCATGGTGGCACTAGATGACTCAAGTCCGATTGAGCGCTGGAGAGAGAGGCCTGGATATCGGTGATCTTACTGACAAAAAAGATGGCTAGTTGTTGTATCCAAGAGTCCGTGTGAGTGTGTTTAGGGGTGCAGACAGCAGGAGAAGTAAAATCCTGAACCACTTTAAAAATTTCTTTGCAGACATTATCAGCCTCATCAATACGATGTGCAAAATAGGCCTTTTTTTCATCCCAGATTGACTGATGATAGACTTTAATTGCTGCACGAAATTTCACTTTCTCAATTGGATCATAGGCCCGCCTCCAGGTCCTCTCAGCCCTTTTACACTCCTGTCGTTGTGTCCTCAACAGAGGCGAAAACCATGGGGCCGACACTCTGCGCTCTCCAGGTTTAGGTGTCTTAGCGGGGATTAAAGTCTCAAATCTGGCTAAAAGCCATTTTTGGAGGAGGGCAAGATTCTCTTCCAAACTTCCCAAAAGGGGGCAGGGAAAGGTGATAAGAGCCTCAGATAGCATATCCCCGGAGAGCAGATGAAACGGGCGTGAAGCCCGTGTAGTCTCAACCTCTCTCTCCCGAATAAGGGCAGTGACAGGCAGAGAGAAGGAGATTAAAAAATGGTCCGACCAGAGTACTGGCTGTATAGCACAGACCGAGATAGGTCTCGTTGAGAATACCTGATCTAGGGTATGGCCTTTGTTATGTGTAGGACCTTTCACAAACGAAGATAACCCTAACTGAGCCGTGATATCAGAAAGTTTAGTAGCGTCGGGGTCACAGCTTAGTTCCATATGGACATTAAGATCTCCAAGAAGAATGCAATGATCAGACCTAAGACAGGGAACTGAAAGAGCTACTTGCAATTCGTCAAAGAATGGTCCTGTTGATCCGGGGGTTCTGTACAAAAGTATCCCAGTACAAGCCTGGAGAGGGGATAAATGTAGGGTGAAGCCAAGTGCTTCGCAACCCTGAATATTCTCCACCGGAAAGGTTGAACAGGAAATACTCTTTTTCACAATCAGAGCTACTCCACCTCCTCTACCCAGTGTTCTATCCCTCCTAAAGATGTTATAGTCCGGGGGGATAGCATTGACCAGGTCCGGTGCGGAAAATTCACCTAACCAGGTCTCAGTCAAAAACAAGCACGTAATATTGGAATTATACAGCAAATTCCAAATGTTAAGAGAATGGCAAGTCACGGACCTTGTGTTAAGGAGAAGACATTGAAAAGAGACAGATGTATTGTCATGTCCGGTTCGATCTGCAGCCGGGAACCGCCACGCACAAGACGGACATCCTTTCCTTAATTTTCGACCACCGGGAAAGATATGAGAACAGTTTCCTAGAGGGAGGCGTAAAGCGAGAAGCTCGGCAGAAGGCACATAAAGGACTTTAAACACACTTATTTTAGTTGAGAAAGTCATAATTCACATCCAACAGTCGTTTGGAGTCAAAAGATTAAATGTTAAAATTTCATCGATATGGACCATTTTGGGGACGTTCGACAGGTCCGGAGTCATCGTTTTTCATCAGAAAATGAATTTTCCGGACTATACCAAAAATGATTCAAAATGTCAAATAGATTGTGCCTCATGTTGAATAACCACTTTTTAACCCCTCAGAGTGACCAAAATTGCCATTTTTACAGAGTTTTGCTTACACAAAAGCTTCAATTTTGACCAATTTCAGGCACATAAATGACTTTAAACACACTTATTTTAGTTGAAAAAGACTTAATTCACATTCAACAGTCGTTTGGAGTCAAAATATTAAATGTAAAAATTTCATCGATATGGACCATTTTGGGGACATTCGACAGGTCCGGAGTCATCGTTTTTCATCAGAAAATGAATTTTTCGGACTATACCAAAAATGATTCAAAATGTCAAATGGATCGTGCCTCATGTTGAATAACCACTTTTTAACCCCTCAGAGAGACCAAAATTGCCATTTTTACAGAGTTTTGCTTACACAAAAGCTTCAATTTTGACCAATTTCAGGCACGTAAATGACTTTAAACACACTTATTTTAGTTGAAAAAGACTTAATTCACATCCAACAGTGGTTTGGAGTCAAAAGATTAAATGTTAAAATTTCATCGATATGGACCATTTTGGGGACGTTCGACAGGTCCGGAGTCATCGTTTTTCATCAGAAAATGAATTTTTCGGACTATACCAAAAATGATTCAAAATGTCAAATTGATCGTGCCTCATGTTGAATAACCACTTTTTAACCCCTCAGAGTGACCAAAATTGCCATTTTTACAGAGTTTTGCTTACTCAAAAGTTTAAATTTTGACCAATTTCAGGCACATAAATGACTTTAAACACACTTATTTTAGTTGAATAAGTCATAATTCACATCCAACAGTCGTTTGGAGTCAAAAGATTAAATGTTAAAATTTCATCGATATGGACCATTTTGGGGACGTTCGACAGGTCCGGAGTTATCGTTTTTCATCAGAAAATGAATTTTTCGGACTATACCAAAAATTATTCAAAATGTCAAATAGATCGTGCCTCATGTTGAATAACCACTTTTTAACCCCTGAGAGTGACCAAAATTGCCATTTTTACAGAGTTTTGCTTACACAAAAGCTTCAATTTTGACCAATTTCAGGCACATAAATGACTTTAAACACACTTATTTTAGTTGAAAAAGACTTAATTCACATCCAACAGTCGTTTGGAGTCAAAAGATTAAATGTTAAAATTTCATCGATATGGACCATTTTGGGGACGTTCGACAGGTCCGGAGTCATCGTTTTTCATCAGAAAATGAATTCTTCGGACTATACCAAAAATGATTCAAAATGTCAAATTGATCGTGCCTCATGTTGAATAACCACTTTTAACCCCTCAGAGTGACCAAAATTGCCATTTTTACAGAGTTTTGCTTACACAAAAGCTTCAATTTTGACCAATTTCAGGTACATAAATGACTTTAAACACACTTATTTTAGTTGAAAAAGACTTAATTCACATCCAACAGTCGTTTGGAGTCAAAATATTAAATGTAAAAATTTCATCGATATGGACCATTTTGGGGACATTCGACAGGTCCGGAGTCATCGTTTTTCATCAGAAAATGAATTTTTCGGACTATACCAAAAATGATTCAAAATGTCAAATGGATCGTGCCTCATGCTGAATAACCACTTTTTAACCCCTCAGAGAGACCAAAATTGCCATTTTTACAGAGTTTTGCTTACACAAAAGCTTCAATTTTGACCAATTTCAGGCACGTAAATGACTTTAAACACACTTATTTTAGTTGAAAAAGACTTAATTCACATCCAACAGTGGTTTGGAGTCAAAAGATTAAATGTTAAAATTTCATCGATATGGACCATTTTGGGGACGTTCGACAGGTCCGGAGTCATCGTTTTTCATCAGAAAATGAATTTTTCGGACTATACCAAAAATGATTCAAAATGTCAAATTGATCGTGCCTCATGTTGAATAACCACTTTTTAACCCCTCAGAGTGACCAAAATTGCCATTTTTACAGAGTTTTGCTTACTCAAAAGTTTAAATTTTGACCAATTTCAGGCACATAAATGACTTTAAACACACTTATTTTAGTTGAATAAGTCATAATTCACATCCAACAGTCGTTTGGAGTCAAAAGATTAAATGTTAAAATTTCATCGATATGGACCATTTTGGGGACGTTCGACAGGTCCGGAGTTATCGTTTTTCATCAGAAAATGAATTTTTCGGACTGTACCAAAAATGATTCAAAATGTCAAATGGATCGTGCCTCATGTTGAATAACCACTTTTTAACCCCTCAGAGTGACCAAAATTGCCATTTTTACAGAGTTTTGCTTACACAAAAGCTTCAATTTTGACCAATTTCAGGCACATAAATGACTTTAAACACACTTATTTTAGTTGAAAAAGACTTAATTCACATTCAACAGTCGTTTGGAGTCAAAAGATTTAATGTTAAAATTTCATCCATATCGACCATTTTGGGGACGTTCGACAGGTCCGGAGTCATCGTTTTTCATCAGAAAATGAATTTTTTGGACTGTACCAAAAATGATTCAAAATGTCAAATGGATCGTGCCTCATGTTGAATAACCACTTTTTAACCCCTCAGAGTGACCAAAATTGCCATTTTTACAGAGTTTTGCTTACACAAAAGCTTCAATTTTGACCAATTTCAGGTACATAAATGACTTTAAACACACTTATTTTAGTTGAAAAAGACTTAATTCACATCCAACAGTCGTTTGGAGTCAAAATATTAAATGTTAAAATTTCATCGATATGGACCATTTTGGGGACATTCGACAGGTCCGGAGTCATCGTTTTTCATCAGAAAATGAATTTTTCGGACTATACCAAAAATGATTCAAAATGTCAAATGGATCGTGCCTCATGTTGAATAACCACTTTTTAACCCCTCAGAGTGACCAAAATTGCCATTTTTACAGAGTTTTGCTTACACAAAAGCTTCAATTTTGACCAATTTCAGGCACATAAATGACTTTAAACACACTTATTTTAGTTGAAAAAGTCATAATTCACATCCAACAGTGGTTTGGAGTCAAAAGATTAAATGTTAAAATTTCAACGATATGGACCATTTTGGGGACGTTCGACAGGTCCGGAGTCATCGTTTTTCATCACAAAAAGAATTTTTCGGACTATACCAAAAATGATTCAAAATGTCAAATGGATCGTGCCTCATGTTGAATAACCACTTTTTAACCCCTCAGAGAGACCAAAATTGCCATTTTTACAGAGTTTTGCTTACACAAAAGCTTCAATTTTGACCAATTTCAGGCACGTAAATGACTTTAAACACACTTATTTTAGTTGAAAAAGACTTAATTCACATCCAACAGTGGTTTGGAGTCAAAAGATTAAATGTTAAAATTTCATCGATATGGACCATTTTGGGGACGTTCGACAGGTCCGGAGTCATCGTTTTTCATCAGAAAATGAATTTTTCAGACTATACCAAAAATGATTCAAAATGTCAAATTGATCGTGCCTCATGTTGAATAACCACTTTTTAACCCCTCAGAGTGACCAAAATTGCCATTTTTACAGAGTTTTGCTTACTCAAAAGTTTAAATTTTGACCAATTTCAGGCACATAAATGACTTTAAACACACTTATTTTAGTTGAATAAGTCATAATTCACATCCAACAGTCGTTTGGAGTCAAAAGATTAAATGTTAAAATTTCATCGATATGGACCATTTTGGGGACGTTCGACAGGTCCGGAGTTATCGTTTTTCATCAGAAAATGAATTTTTCGGACTATACCAAAAATTATTCAAAATGCCAAATAGATCGTGCCTCATGTTGAATAACCACTTTTTAACCCCTCAGAGTGACCAAAATTGCCATTTTTACAGAGTTTTGCTTACTCAAAAGCTTAAATTTTGACCAATTTCAGGCACGTAAATGACTTTAAACACACTTATTTTAGTTGAAAAAGACTTAATTCACATTCAACAGTCGTTTGGAGTCAAAAGATTAAATGTTAAAATGTCATCGATATGGACCATTTTGGGGACGTTCGACAGGTCCGGAGTCATCGTTTTTCATCAGAAAATGAATTTTTCGGACTGTACCAAAAATGATTCAAAATGTCAAATGGATCGTGCCTCATGTTGAATAACCACTTTTTAACCCCTCAGAGTGACCAAAATTGCCATTTTTACAGAGTTTTGCTTACACAAAAGCTTCAATTTTGACCAATTTCAGGCACATAAATGACTTTAAACACACTTATTTTAGTTGAAAAAGACTTAATTCACATTCAACAGTCGTTTGGAGTCAAAAGATTAAATGTTAAAATTTCATCGATATGGACCATTTTGGGGACGTTCGACAGGTCCGGAGTCATCGTTTTTCATCAGAAAATGAATTTTTCGGACTGTACCAAAAATTATTCAAAATGTCAAATGGATCGTGCCTCATGTTGAATAACCACTTTTTAACCCCTCAGAGTGACCAAAATTGCCATTTTTACAGAGTTTTGCTTACACAAAAGCTTCAATTTTGACCAATTTCAGGCACATAAATGACTTTAAACACACTTATTTTAGTTGAAAAAGACTTAATTCACATCCAACAGTCGTTTGGAGTCAAAAGATTAAATGTTAAAATTTCATCGATATGGACCATTTTGTGGACGATCGACAGGTCCGGAGTCATCGTTTTTCATCAGAAAATGAATTTTTCAGACTATATCAAAAATGATTCAAAATGCCAAAGTGATCGTGCCTCATGTTGAATAACGACTTTTTAACCCCTCAGAGTGACCAAAATTGCCATTTTTACAGAGTTTTGCTTACTCAAAGCTTCAATTTTGACCAATTTCAGGCACATAAAGGACTTTAAACACACTTATTTTAGTTGAGAAAGTCATAATTCACATCCAACAGTCGTTTGGAGTCAAAAGATTAAATGTTAAAATTTCATCGATATGGACCATTTTGGGGACGTTCGACAGGTCCGGAGTCATCGTTTTTCATCAGAAAATGAATTTTTCGGACTGTACCAAAAATGATTCAAAATGTCAAATGGATCGTGCCTCATGTTGAATAACCACTTTTTAACCCCTCAGAGTGACCAAAATTGCCATTTTTACAGAGTTTTGCTTACACAAAAGCTTCAATTTTGACCAATTTCAGGCACATAAATGACTTTAAACACACTTATTTTAGTTGAAAAAGACTTAATTCACATTCAACAGTCGTTTGGAGTCAAAAGATTAAATGTTAAAATTTCATCCATATGGACCATTTTGGGGACGTTCGACAGGTCCGGAGTCATCGTTTTTCATCAGAAAATGAATTTTTTGGACTGTACCAAAAATGATTCCAAATGGCAAATGGATCGTGCCTCATGTTGAATAACCACTTTTTAACCCCTCAGAGTGACCAAAATTGCCATTTTTACAGAGTTTTGCTTACACAAAAGCTTCAATTTTGACCAATTTCAGGCACATAAATGACTTTAAACACACTTATTTTAGTTGAAAAAGACTTAATTCACATCCAACAGTCGTTTGGAGTCAAAAGATTAAATGTTAAAATTTCATCGATATGGACCATTTTGGGGATGTTCGACAGGTCCGGAGTCATCGTTTTTCATCAGAAAATGAATTCTTCGGACTATACCAAAAATGATTCAAAATGTGAAATGGATCGTGCCTCATGTTGAATAACCACTTTTTAACCCCTCAGAGTGACCAAAATTGCAATTTTTACAGAGTTTTGCTTACACAAAAGCTTCAATTTTGACCAATTTCAGGTACATAAATGACTTTAAACACACTTATTTTAGTTGAAAAAGACTTAATTCACATCCAACAGTCGTTTGGAGTCAAAATATTAAATGTTAAAATTTCATCGATATGGACCATTTTGGGGACATTCGACAGGTCCGGAGTCATCGTTTTTCATCAGAAAATGAATTTTTCGGACTATACCAAAAATGATTCAAAATGTCAAATGGATCGTGCCTCATGTTGAATAACCACTTTTTAACCCCTCAGAGAGACCAAAATTGCCATTTTTACAGAGTTTTGCTTACTCAAAAGCTTCAATTTTGACCAATTTCAGGCACGTAAATGACTTTAAACACACCTATTTTAGTTGAAAAAGACTTAATTCACATTCAACAGTCGTTTGGAGTCAAAAGATTAAATGTTAAAATTTCATCGATATGGACCATTTTGGGGACGTTCGACAGGTCCGGAGTCATCGTTTTTCATCAGAAAATGAATTTTTCGGACTGTACCAAAAATGATTCAAAATGTCAAATGGATCGTGCCTCATGTTGAATAACCACTTTTTAACCCCTCAGAGTGACCAAAATTGCCATTTTTACAGAGTTTTGCTTACTCAAAGCTTCAATTTTGACCAATTTCAGGCACATAAAGGACTTTAAACACACTTATTTTAGTTGAGAAAGTCATAATTCACATCCAACAGTCGTGTGGAGTCAAACGATTAAATGTTAAAATTTCATCGATATGGACCATTTTGGGGACGTTCGACAGGTCCGGAGTCATCGTTTTTCATCAGAAAATGAATTTTTCGGACTATACCAAAAATGATTCAAAATGTCAAATGGATCGTGCCTCATGTTGAATAACCACTTTTTAACCCCTCAGAGAGACCAAAATTGCCATTTTTACAGAGTTTTGCTTACTCAAAAGCTTCAATTTTGACCAATTTCAGGCACGTAAATGACTTTAAACACACCTATTTTAGTTGAAAAAGACTTAATTCACATTCAACAGTCGTTTGGAGTCAAAAGATTAAATGTTAAAATTTCATCGATATGGACCATTTTGGGGACGTTCGACAGGTCCGGAGTCATCGTTTTTCATCAGAAAATGAATTTTTCGGACTGTACCAAAAATGATTCAAAATGTCAAATGGATCGTGCCTCATGTTGAATAACCACTTTTTAACCCCTCAGAGTGACCAAAATTGCCATTTTTACAGAGTTTTGCTTACTCAAAGCTTCAATTTTGACCAATTTCAGGCACATAAAGGACTTTAAACACACTTATTTTAGTTGAGAAAGTCATAATTCACATCCAACAGTCGTTTGGAGTCAAACGATTAAATGTTAAAATTTCATCGATATGGACCATTTTGGGGACGTTCGACAGGTCCGGAGTCATCGTTTTTCATCAGAAAATGAATTTTCTGGACTATACCAAAAATGATTCAAAATGTCAAATAGATTGTGCCTCATGTTGAATAACCACTTTTTAACCCCTCAGAGTGACCAAAATTGCCATTTTTACAGAGTTTTGCTTACACAAAAGCTTCAATTTTGACCAATTTCAGGCACATAAATGACTTTAAACACACTTATTTTAGTTGAAAAAGACTTAATTCACATTCAACAGTCGTTTGGAGTCAAAAGATTAAATGTTAAAATTTCATCGATATGGACCATTTTGGGGACGTTCGACAGGTCCGGAGTCATCGTTTTTCATCAGAAAATGAATTTTTCGGACTGTACCAAAAATGATTCAAAATGTCAAATGGATCGTGCCTCATGTTGAATAACCACTTTTTAACCCCTCAGAGTGACCAAAATTGCCATTTTTACAGAGTTTTGCTTACTCAAAGCTTCAATTTTGACCAATTTCAGGCACATAAAGGACTTTAAACACACTTATTTTAGTTGAGAAAGTCATAATTCACATCCAACAGTCATTTGGAGTCAAAAGATTAAATGTTAAAATTTCATCGATATGGACCATTTTGGGGACGTTCGACAGGTCCGGAGTCATCGTTTTTCATCAGAAAATGAATTTTTCGGACTGTACCAAAAATGATTCAAAATGTCAAATGGATCGTGCCTCATGTTGAATAACCACTTTTTAACCCCTCAGAGTGACCAAAATTGCCATTTTTACAGAGTTTTGCTTACACAAAAGCTTCAATTTTGACCAATTTCAGGCACATAAATGACTTTAAACACACTTATTTTAGTTGAAAAAGACTTAATTCACATTCAACAGTCGTTTGGAGTCAAAAGATTAAATGTTAAAATTTCATCCATATGGACCATTTTGGGGACGTTCGACAGGTCCGGAGTCATCGTTTTTCATCAGAAAATGAATTTTTTGGACTGTACCAAAAATGATTCAAAATGTCAAATGGATCGTGCCTCATGTTGAATAACCACTTTTTAACCCCTCAGAGTGACCAAAATTGCCATTTTTACAGAGTTTTGCTTACACAAAAGCTTCAATTTTGACCAATTTCAGGCACATAAATGACTTTAAACACACTTATTTTAGTTGAAAAAGACTTAATTCACATCCAACAGTCGTTTGGAGTCAAAAGATTAAATGTTAAAATTTCATCGATATGGACCATTTTGGGGATGTTCGACAGGTCTGGAGTCATCGTTTTTCATCAGAAAATGAATTCTTCGGACTATACCAAAAATGATTCAAAATGTGAAATGGATCGTGCCTCATGTTGAATAACCACTTTTTAACCCCTCAGAGTGACCAAAATTGCCATTTTTACAGAGTTTTGCTTACACAAAAGCTTCAATTTTGACCAATTTCAGGTACATAAATGACTTTAAACACACTTATTTTAGTTGAAAAAGACTTAATTCACATCCAACAGTCGTTTGGAGTCAAAATATTAAATGTTAAAATTTCATCGATATGGACCATTTTGGGGACATTCGACAGGTCCGGAGTCATCGTTTTTCATCAGAAAATGAATTTTTCGGACTATACCAAAAATGATTCAAAATGTCAAATGGATCGTGCCTCATGTTGAATAACCACTTTTTAACCCCTCAGAGTGACCAAAATTGCCATTTTTACAGAGTTTTGCTTACACAAAAGCTTCAATTTTGACCAATTTCAGGCACATAAATGACTTTAAACACACTTATTTTAGTTGAAAAAGTCATAATTCACATCCAACAGTGGTTTGGAGTCAAAAGATTAAATGTTAAAATTTCAACGATATGGACCATTTTGGGGACGTTCGACAGGTCCGGAGTCATCGTTTTTCATCACAAAAAGAATTTTTCGGACTATACCAAAAATGATTCAAAATGTCAAATGGATCGTGCCTCATGTTGAATAACCACTTTTTAACCCCTCAGAGAGACCAAAATTGCCATTTTTACAGAGTTTTGCTTACACAAAAGCTTCAATTTTGACCAATTTCAGGCACATAAATGACTTTAAACACACTTATTTTAGTTGAAAAAGACTTAATTCACATCCAACAGTCGTTTGGAGTCAAAAGATTAAATGTTAAAATTTCATCGATATGGACCATTTTGGGGATGTTCGACAGGTCCGGAGTCATCGTTTTTCATCAGAAAATGAATTCTTCGGACTATACCAAAAATGATTCAAAATGTGAAATGGATCGTGCCTCATGTTGAATAACCACTTTTTAACCCCTCAGAGTGACCAAAATTGCCATTTTTACAGAGTTTTGCTTACACAAAAGCTTCAATTTTGACCAATTTCAGGTACATAAATGACTTTAAACACACTTATTTTAGTTGAAAAAGACTTAATTCACATCCAACAGTCGTTTGGAGTCAAAATATTAAATGTTAAAATTTCATCGATATGGACCATTTTGGGGACATTCGACAGGTCCGGAGTCATCGTTTTTCATCAGAAAATGAATTTTTCGGACTATACCAAAAATGATTCAAAATGTCAAATGGATCGTGCCTCATGTTGAATAACCACTTTTTAACCCCTCAGAGAGACCAAAATTGCCATTTTTACAGAGTTTTGCTTACTCAAAAGCTTCAATTTTGACCAATTTCAGGCACGTAAATGACTTTAAACACACCTATTTTAGTTGAAAAAGACTTAATTCACATTCAACAGTCGTTTGGAGTCAAAAGATTAAATGTTAAAATGTCATTGATATGGACCATTTTGGGGACGTTCGACAGGTCCGGAGTCATCGTTTTTCATCAGAAAATGAATTTTTCGGACTGTACCAAAAATGATTCAAAATGTCAAATGGATCGTGCCTCATGTTGAATAACCACTTTTTAACCCCTCAGAGTGACCAAAATTGCCATTTTTACAGAGTTTTGCTTACTCAAAGCTTCAATTTTGACCAATTTGTTATGTTATGTTATGTTACTTTATTTCTTTGATAGCGCACGGCTACTCCGGGGAGCATCCCGGCGCTTTAGCAAAGAATAACAGCATAAAACGGCAGTCACACAACAGAAAAAAACAGAGAAAGAAAAGGGTCTATTTCATGAAAAGCCATGTTTTCAGGTCCTTTCTAAAGGCAAGAAGACAGGGAGCCTGTCTCAAGGACAGTGGTAGGTTGTTCCAAACTTTAGGTGTTAA
Organism: Lissotriton vulgaris; assembly: GCF_964263255.1. Lineage (NCBI taxonomy): Eukaryota > Metazoa > Chordata > Amphibia > Caudata > Salamandridae > Lissotriton > Lissotriton vulgaris. The sequence goes on along the minus strand of NW_028252241.1, from coordinate 1,802,961 downwards.
ATAGCGGAAAGACCGACCTCCCAAACGTGCGCGACGAATTACAGGAACAGTCATCATAGACAGACCAGATGACCTGAGAGTCCTGCTCGGTGCATACCGGGAAAGACGTTTCCCGATGTACTTGGGGCCAATACCATGAAGGGCCTTAAAGGCCACAGTCAGGCATTTGAAAGTAATTCGCTTGGCGATGGGTAGCCAATGAAGAGTGTTCAGTAAGGTAGAGGCACCAGCTCTCCTCGGGAGTCCAAAGATGGTACGGGCTGCCGAGTTCTGGACAACTTGCAAACAGGTCATAAGATATTTTGGAAGACCCAAAAAGAGAACGTTTGCGTAGTCCAGTCGTGAACCGATTAATGCCTGAACAACTGTTTTCCTGTGGTTAAGTGAGAGTAGAGGAAGAAATTTCCTCAACATCCGTAAAATGCCGAAGCCTTTCCCAAAAAGAGACAGGATGTGAGGTCTAAAGGATAGTTCACAATCTACTATCACTCCCAAATTCTTGGCCTTAAAAGAGGCCTTGTCAGGAGGAAACATATCTTGTGGCCACCAAGATTTCCAATCAGGTTCAGGGGCGCAACCGAAAAAGAGAAGCTCTGACTTGTCTGAGTTGCATTTTAAGCCATGACATCTAAACCACTCAAACACCGCACCAAGGCAATCCCTGATCTGTCTGCCATTGAAAAGCCCACCCTTATCACATGTGAACAGGAGTTGGGTATCATCAGCATATGACACGATCTGGGCGCCAAATGATTCCGCGACTTCCGCTAGAGGGGCCATAAAGATGTTAAACAGCATAGGGCTGAGAATGGAGCCCTGTGGGACTCCCACCTCTAGCGGAGCCATATCAGCGGAAAAGGGAGGCGCCCAGATCGTTTGTCGGCGGTCGGCCAGAAAAGACTTTAGCCAATTCCACACCGTTCCGCGAAGGCCACACTCCCAGAGTCTTGCAAGGAGGACCTCATGAGGAACGGTGTCGAAAGCCGCCGACAAGTCAAGCATGACTAACACGGCCTTTCCCCCAGAGTCGAGTACTTCCCTGATGGCATCGGTGACCTCAAGCAGAGCCGACTCCGTGCTAAAATTAGCACGGAATCCGGACTGCGAGGCGTGCAACAGGTCGTTCCCTTCGATGAAACTGGAAATTGTCCTGTGCACGTATCGCTCGGCCACTTTCGCCAGAGCAGGGAGAAGGGAGATTGGCCTGTAATTGGCATGGATGAGGGGGTCCAAGGTGGGTTTCTTGAGCAGAGGTAGAATCATGGCACGCTTCCATGTCTGCGGCACCACCCCTGTCAACAAAGATGTATTCAGCAGGGGGTTCACCAAGATGTTAATGGCGGATGCCACTTTCCCCAAATATTTAGCCGGACATGGATCTAAAGGAGAGCCGGATTTCAAGCCTGACAAAAGCTCCAAAGATGTACTAAGATCCATGTTAGGGAATTCGGAGAGGAAAGGACCATGACATTCCACAGAGCATGGTGGCACTAGATGACTCAAGTCCGATTGAGCGCTGGAGAGAGAGGCCTGGATATCGGTGATCTTACTGACAAAAAAGATGGCTAGTTGTTGTATCCAAGAGTCCGTGTGAGTGTGTTTAGGGGTGCAGACAGCAGGAGAAGTAAAATCCTGAACCACTTTAAAAATTTCTTTGCAGACATTATCAGCCTCATCAATACGATGTGCAAAATAGGCCTTTTTTTCATCCCAGATTGACTGATGATAGACTTTAATTGCTGCGCGAAATTTCACTTTCTCAATTGGATCATAGGCCCGCCTCCAGGTCCTCTCAGCCCTTTTACACTCCTGTCGTTGTGTCCTCAACAGAGGCGAAAACCATGGGGCCGACACTCTGCGCTCTCCAGGTTTAGGTGTCTTAGCGGGGATTAAAGTCTCAAATCTGGCTAAAAGCCATTTTTGGAGGAGGGCAAGATTCTCTTCCAAACTTCCCAAAAGGGGGCAGGGAAAGGTGATAAGAGCCTCAGATAGCATATCCCCGGAGAGCAGATGAAACGGGCGTGAAGCCCGTGTAGTCTCAACCTCTCTCTCCCGAATAAGGGCAGTGACAGGCAGAGAGAAGGAGATTAAAAAATGGTCCGACCAGAGTACTGGCTGTATAGCACAGACCGAGATAGGTCTCGTTGAGAATACCTGATCTAGGGTATGGCCTTTGTTATGTGTAGGACCTTTCACAAACGAAGATAACCCTAACTGAGCCGTGATATCAGAAAGTTTAGTAGCGTCGGGGTCACAGCTTAGTTCCATATGGACATTAAGATCTCCAAGAAGAATGCAATGATCAGACCTAAGACAGGGAACTGAAAGAGCTACTTGCAATTCGTCAAAGAATGGTCCTGTTGATCCGGGGGTTCTGTACAAAAGTATCCCAGTACAAGCCTGGAGAGGGGATAAATGTAGGGTGAAGCCAAGTGCTTCGCAACCCTGAATATTCTCCACCGGAAAGGTTGAACAGGAAATACTCTTTTTCACAATCAGAGCTACTCCACCTCCTCTACCCAGTGTTCTATCCCTCCTAAAGATGTTATAGTCCGGGGGGATAGCATTGACCAGGTCCGGTGCGGAAAATTCACCTAACCAGGTCTCAGTCAAAAACAAGCACGTAATATTGGAATTATACAGCAAATTCCAAATGTTAAGAGAATGGCAAGTCACGGACCTTGTGTTAAGGAGAAGACATTGAAAAGAGACAGATGTATTGTCATGTCCGGTTCGATCTGCAGCCGGGAACCGCCACGCACAAGACGGACATCCTTTCCTTAATTTTCGACCACCGGGAAAGATATGAGAACAGTTTCCTAGAGGGAGGCGTAAAGCGAGAAGCTCGGCAGAAGGCACATAAAGGACTTTAAACACACTTATTTTAGTTGAGAAAGTCATAATTCACATCCAACAGTCGTTTGGAGTCAAAAGATTAAATGTTAAAATTTCATCGATATG